>NC_061121.1:73305192-73493393 GCF_002878395.1 Capsicum annuum
AAGGTATATTCCTTGCCAGGCATTTTACCTTGCTTGAGATTCACAAACTTCTCAACCTTCGCTTTCCTCAACTCTTGAGAAAAGAAATGATCTATAAAAGCTTTAAAAAAGGCATCCTATAAGGACAACTCCTCGACCTCACCTCTATCCTTTTCCCACTCCTCATACTGTTGGTAAGCAATATCCTTGAGCTGATAAGAGACAAAGTTTACACCTTCCGCATTAGTAGCCTATATTACCCTGACTATCTTCTCCATTTTGTCCAAGAAACCCTAAGGATCCTCCTCCACATTCACACTAGTAAAGGGTGAAGGATTCAACTTCATAAACTGGCCAACCCTTGTGGCCTCTGCAGACAACCCACCAGGCACATCCCGCTCAGCTTGAGCAGCAACAAACTGAGTAATAATATGAATAGATTGGAGAAATTTTCTATTTTTCACCTCTCCCCGATGAGGACTAGGAGCAACTAGAGAAAATTCAGAAAAATTAGGGATAGGACCCTGAGAACGAGTGCGAACTCGAGGTATATAACGTACCCCATCAATATCAACCCCAAATAGGGCAGAAGAATTTCCTTATATTCTAGATCTTTGTGGCATGATAAAAAAGGGAACAATAATGTATTAGAGAAGATTCCAGGACTTAGATTCCAAGATTGAAAATAGAATACCAAGAAAGTAAAACATTACTAAATACCCTTTAGCCTCTCTCTTAGGAGTGTGGCGCGCTACACACTCCTAAAAGAAACTCTACCAGACACGGCTTTGTGGACTCCAAATTAACCTTAAACCTAAAGCTCTGATACCAACTTGACATGACCCAACCCTAGGCCTAGTTGTAATAGGAATCCAAAGTCCGATCGGGATCAGAGACCACCACCACTACCTAACCCAACCTCTATCCGCCTGTCTTGAGTTGGCTGAATTTCAAGCATATAACAAGATAGTTTATTTACTTATATAAAGACTCTAGGATACGACTGTGACTAACCCAACCGAGTCCAATCATCCCATACCAACTGATCCATAATCCAACCATGACCACATGAGTTCCATAATAATTATATATAACCCCAAAATAAAATATAGTGGAACAGTGAGAAATTTTTTCCAATGATGTTAGCTCTAATATTAATACTAATACTAAGGCTGACACCAATACCGATCCCACCCATTCCAACCCATAGTAGTTTCCCAAAACTCTCTAATCAAAAGAATATAAATATCCAGTTGGGATATGCCCCCAACCATAGCCAAAATCAATATCCATAAATAGTCCAGCATATAAAATAAAATCCATGAAATAGAGCCTTCCAAATAGATAAAAGCTCACCACTTTAATCTAAAGCTAACCCTCGAGTGTTTGAATGCTAAGCAAGATGAGTAGAATGGTCGATTTCTGCATCGCGTGGGGATGCAACTGCTCGAAGATGGGTTCATGAGTGAACACTAGCATGAACTCAGGATAAGGATAAAATAATGTCAATTATAAAACCAAGTAAAACTATCCATATGCTCAAAAACCATACATATATATATATAACCATGACGGGAAAGGGAACCAGGTTTATCATGCCATTAAAACCTTTACCTGGGATGTGTAGCAGTACATCCCCCAAAATATAATGTGTGATATTATGCACACGGTCACTAGGACCACACCTTACATCGGCAAATATGAGTTTCTAGTTTTGATCCCCTTGATACCTCCACCTTTCACGACTTTGCCACACACCCTCCTTTAAGCCCAATTAAAACCATTACCAAATAACCAAACAATTTTTCATTTATTATTAACCAAGGCCATTAGTAGTGGTATCTTTATACCGACTATAACTTGCAAGTATTATTCTTAGCCAAATATTTTTGAGAACAAAGGATTCCCATGTACCCATAGATCATATTATCTAATTAACTTGGGGGATTCCCATGTACCCTACAAGTATGTTTATTAATTCAAACCATTCCAAAACCATTTAAACCATTAATATCATTTAGGGTTCCATTACCAAGTTTATACCATGCATAATTTCCATTGAATAACCAATATTATAGTGAAAGCATTGATATAGATATTTTATCAAACACATTGGGGGCATAGTATTTTAAAAACCAAAGTCCATTACCAAATAACCATTCCCATGCAACCAATTATCCAAAACCATCATTAATACATATAAAATTATAATTAAAACATGGGTAAACCATAACCAAGTATTTATAACCAAAATCCCCAAATTATATTTGAAAACCCAAAATCATACAATATTCAAATCATGAAAACATTATACAAAACCATGCCTTTAGTTGGAATTAACAATGAGGAAAGAGAACAAGCCTTAAACCAAGATGATGATGGAGAGAAATCACCAAGACTACCCCAATTTACTCCTTAAGATGAAACCCTAGCTTTCTTTGCCCAAGAACTCTAGAGAGGATTTATGAGTTTTTTTAAGTGTTTATGAATGGAATAGTAGGGTAAATAACCTTCCAATAGGAATATAAGTCACGGGAACTCATTAGGATAAGTGGGGAAATATCCATATTGTCCTTACTTAAATTGTACTTAATTCTAGTCATAGGTACGATTGACCCTTATGAGTCATACTTATCCTGTATGAGTAGTACCCACCTCTCGTATCCTCGGATTTCCCCTTGGACCTAACACTGTCCAAGGTATAACTTACCCAAAACCAAGTTGTATCCAAGAGTTCGACTAGTACCCATAAATCATACCCCTGGCAGAATAGAATCTAGGAGGTTTGAATATTGACTGCTACACGATTCCTGTGTATGACTTGTACCTTAGATTAAAACTCATGGTGGGCCGTTCGTACTCATATCTAACTAAGTTATCAAGTCTAAGGTTAAATAAAGAAACCAACCAACCCATATCCACTGATACGACTCGTACCCCCAAGTCGTACCTACTCTAGTGACTAGATCCATTCCATCAACTAATACTGATCAACATACGACTGGACCATAACAACCATACCCAATCATAAGACTCATTTAACTAAGTTGTATCTTGCCAAAAACCAGAAATCAAGGAAATTTTCTAAGGTCAAGAAACTAGGGTGTTCCAGAGTTTCATAGTAGTTATTCAACTTTCACATCATGCCATAGAATTCAACACCACCTGTAATAAGTAATCATGTGTAGAACCTAGCTAGAGCATCTATATTTTATCCTAATAACAAAAATTTTAAAACAACTCCTAAAAATTAAAAAAAATTAGGTTGAAAGGGCTCCCCTAAAAAAAGAACTGAAAAAATCAAAGGATGGGTGAAGTGTGCTTATACTAAACAAACATGATGTGCTATAGAAATATAGCTCTTTCAATTCTTAAAATGAGGAAAATATATATGTTTTAGAGGCTATTTTTTTTAGATATGATCTATTTTGGGTGTCTTTTGCAGAAAACCATATTTTGGATGCTAAGTTCATGAAAAAGGTATTTTTGGTAACTTTTTGGAGAAATTATGGATGATTGGGATGTCTTTTGGCTTGTTCGTGGTCAAATCATGTTAAAGAATTAAAGAAGTGATGATAAGATGACTCCCAAAACTTACCAAGTCAACATGTGGTTTGCAAGTGGGACCTAGGGACCATATGTAGGCAAAAAAAGTACTAGAAGTCCAAAATCTTGAGAGTTAAGTTATAGGGTTTTTATCATTCGGTACCCGCGCTTTATACCTTCGCCAAGTGTTTGGACAAAAATTACTACCTGCTCTCAATGCCAGACCACAGGTTGGCTACCTGCTCTTAATCACGGAGTAGGTACAGACCTCATGCGGCGATCGACCTAGTTTTATTCTATTTCGTTTGGGCTTTAGTTTTAGGGTTTCCTCATGTACTATAAAAACCTTTATGTATGTTTTAGTAGGTATAACACACTTTGGACACTTAGAAATATATTTTGATTTCAAGATCCATATTTGATCTTGAGATTCTCTTGTAATAACTTCAGTGGATTTATTCAGTTACAATTATGGATTTTTACACTTCTTATCATTGTAATTTTATCTATGCTTTATATTATGAATGTTATTGATTTATTCACAAGCATGAGTAGCTAAAACCCATAGCTAGGGTTGTGGAAACCCTGGCAAATTGACAAAGTAGGGGAAGTGTGATTATTGATCTGAACTAACACCCATGACATACATTGATTTATCTTTATTATAATAGATTTCTTAATAGGTGGCTAACGTTAGTGTAATGCTCTGATTTGCTAAACCATAATGCTACACGGTGCCCATGACCCCAAGGAACCATAAGCTAACCCATGGCTAATATCTGTACCTGTACACTACATAATATAGAACATAAATGCAGAACACATAATACTGTAAGGCCATAAGGTTCAAAATGGAATAATCATAATATGAGAGTGGGGTATAGAATACCTAAAACAACTGTAATACTATCTGAAGTCTAAACATACTAGTATGAATAGGGAGTTGATGGGACATGTCCCCAACTAACTCCGACTAGAAAAACTGAATAAAAATAAACCATAACATAAGTAATGATCATGCCCTCGAGAGATGAGGACTCACTACTGGAACTCTGACAGCTGAGATGCTACTGCTACTGCTGGTCTGGAAATTGTGTATCTGAACCTATGGTGTAACATAAAAGAAAGCACCATAGAGCGAATACGTTAGTACAACTGAGAGTACTAAGGGGTTTGTATGCATGAACAATGATGGCTAATATGAACATGAGAATACATACATATATAAGTAACTGCTACTGTATCCATGACTATACTGACTACTGAGTCTTAATACTGATAATATGAGTTTACCGGTTCCAAGATACTAAATGACTATGTTTACTAATATTGATCTATGAATCACTAATAAGTGAGGAACGGATACTGTATTACTAAATACTAGGAAACTGATACTTTATTACTGATAAAGGAATTATTATTTTTGGCAGTCTTGATTATGAAGGACTGGTCTAATTGACTGTATCTGACAGTCCTAAAATTGAGTACTGATAGCATGAGGTTACTGAAATCTAATATGACTGGCAAATGATTTCTGATAGCTGATATAGCTGATAACATGAGTGACTGTATCTGATAGACTTGATACTGGATATTGATAACATGTGTGACTATAGCAGATAGCCCTAAATCTGATGGAACTATTTAAGTTTCATACTATATCTGAGTTAACTGTATCTGACAGTCCTGATATTCTAAAGAACTATCTGAGTTCTTTTACTGAGATTGAATGACTGAAAATGTGGGAGGTAGTAGTTTAATTGACATGCCCCATGTATGCTAATGTAGTTGAACTGGGGTCCAATCCTTGCCCTGATTGGAAGGGTGTCAATACCGTGCCATGGGTAAAGACAAGCTGTGAGTGACCCTCAAATCTGGTAGTGCCCCCAAAAGAGAACGGCGGATGTCCGCCTCATTAACCCTCAAGATAGCAGTGTTGATGTCTCAACCTATGTTGGCTACATAGTTCTGGAATACAAGGATGACTGATAAGAATCACACCCTCATCTGATGGTGTGTGTTTTCATCCTTGAGTTCACTCGGTGCTAACTTCTACTCCCATCTGAATAGACACTGAGCATGACTGACTGAACTAATTAGCTGAACTAATTAACTGGACTGATAGAGTTGCTTAGCTGAGCTAAGCTAAATTTAATGAGTTCCGTTGACTGACGGAATACTATTGAGATTTGAGGACTAATTGAGAGAACTGAAGTTACTGAGTATTGAGTAGAACTGGACTGGTATTGAGTTTACTGAATTTTCATTGACTGAGGATATCGTGACAACATGACATGGATCTAAGCACGGAGCTATATTTTTTGGGTACAAGTATCCCTAGGACTCGATGGAAGGAAACTGACATACATGACTGACTTGATCATAAGAATAGAGTCCACAATTCACAATATCATAAGTAGGGAATTTCATACTACACATGGCTATCATATTCTTGTTCATGAAAAAGGAATGCATATAACATATAAATATTTGCATAAATTCAATTTCATGAGCATTCCATATTACAACAACAATGTGTAACAATTTGCATGGAAATCATGTTGAACATAAGCATAGAACACAGACTAGTCATTTAGGACCTATTATGTCATAAAAGCATGATTTCTAGTCTCTTAGGTATTTTCACAAACACCTTACATACAAATCTTTAGCATAGGTGGATTCATCAAGATTACAAGTATTCAACCACCAATTTCATATGTTTATACATCATATACCACCATAGTTTCATACAAATATACTAAGATCCCATCTTGGGCATCATCAAATTTCAACAACATAATCATCAACCATCAACATCATAAATATCATAATACATAATTTAGAATATGATTTTTTTGAGCTTTATGGATGAAAGGAATCCATAAATCAACACACGCATACCTTAGTTCGTGATTCTTGAAAGATTGATGGAAAGATTCTTGAAATTAAATCTCCAATTGAAAACCATCTTCTTGTTCTTGAGAGAAAATGGAAGAAAAGAGTGTATTTTGGTTGAAAATGGGGTTAATACCGTGTTTATGGGTATATATGGGGTGGGATATGACCAAAATGCCTTTAAGAAAAGATAAAAAGACGCAGCTGTCCCTTTGTTGATTATCTGACAAGCTGAAGTAAATTGATCATAACTTTTTACTCAGATACCCAAATTGGATGAAACCAATTGCATTGAAAAGAATACTCTCATATATTTCATTTGATATATATCAGCTCTCATAGCTCATTATATAAAGGTAGTTATGATCATTTGAAGTTGACCCTGAAATGCTGAAAAAAAACTGGGCAAACACTGAGTTAGAAGGCAGCGTGGGCTAATCGCCTGGGGCTTCTATTTTGGGCATCCAAATGTGCCCTTGTGCTACTCCAAAAATTCCTAAACTCACCCGGAATATACTATGAGCTTTTCCAATCGTAACACAACTTGAAAATTGAAAAATGGATGTCGGGAAGGTCGCCAAATAAATCCCCAAAGTTTGGAGGTCTAAAATAAGACTAAGTGTTGAATCTTGAACACTTAGCAAAATTTTTATGTCTTGGGATCTTTCATGGAGCTTTACGACCTGAATTTGACATGCGATTTTATGGGGTATTACAGTTAGGATCCCACCTAAATATTGCTACTTACTTCTAAAGAGGAGTAGTGACTAGTAAAAGATAAGGACAATAGTAATTTGGAGTTTAACTGTTGATCCACGCTTCTAGGTTTTATCTTAGTAAGATAGTTAGGTTTTATCTAATAACTAGAGACTCAAAGGGTAATAGTTAATTGGGATAAATATAAGGGTTAGTAATGTGATGCCCTGAGACTCAAAAAATAAGGGTGAAATCTTTCTGCTCGTCCAAAAAACTGTAGAAAGTACATAACTTATCAATTTTGCAAGGAAGGTATCGGGTTGGTTCCACAAAGCATGATAATCCTATGGAGTTGAGAAGCCAGAGGGAATACAATCCTAGTGTTCACTAATACTGATTACAACAAAAGTTGATATTTGCTCCTTGTTTGACATCTCTATTCAAATCCCCCTATTTATTTTTCCAATTTTTGCCCATTTATTTCATTATTCGAGATCTACAAGTCCACGTATTCCCTTGGGATTATACCCCAACCTTTGTTGGGTTACTATATTTGATAGCAACCACAATCATCTTCAGGTTAAAGGTGTAGCTTGGGTGTTACCAAATTTTGGCGCTGTTAATTTGTGAATTGAAGTCTTTGCAATTTTTGGGTTTTTTCTTCTTTTTTGTTCTTAGTTGGGCATACGCCGGTGTATGACTAGCACATAGAGTAGAGTCAATCCCTTACTCCCACTAAAATTAAATCTAGTGAGGATCCTACAAGTACCTAGTAGGATGATAGAGCCGAAGAGAGACAATCTTCCTGAAGGAGTTCGTGATGATGTGCCTCTCCTCCTGCTAAAGGAGTTCAGGATATTATTGACCAACAGATTGAAGTACTTCTAGATCAAGCTAAAAATAAGAGCAGGGTCATAAAAGATGCTCAAAGGATAGATTAGAAAATAGAGCTAGTTGTGCATCGACCTAAAGAAAACCACCGAGTAGTACTTGGTGGAAATTAGAACATAGTTTGAGGTGGACGATCCCAAGTGATCCCAACATACCAGTACTTGCAACTATATAAGGATGATGAAAAGGATCTAGGGTATGTTGGTATAATAGAGACTGATGCCATTATTTCTCTTATTTTACCCTCGGGCATTAAGTTTAATATATCAAGTGTTATGATCCAGCTATTATACATGAAGGGTGTGTTTGAAGGATTGACTATAGATGATGCAAACATGCATCAAGTCAATTTTACTAGAATTTTCACTTCATATACTTATCCATGGGTGAATTAGGAGATACTTAAATTGAGGTTGTTCCATTTCTCGCTTACAGGAGAAGCATCGTTATGGTGAGGGGAATTCCAAAAGGATCTATCGCTATTTAGAAAAAGTTGCACATGTAATTCTTAAATAGGTTTTTTCCTCCATCCGGGATGTTGCTGCTTAAGGATAAGATCTATAATTTTAGGTAGCTATAGTCTGAGTCCATGTATAAGGCTTGGTTCAGGTTCAAGAAAAAGCTGAGTATGGTGTCCAACCATCAGATTCTAGGAACAAATTTATTGAAGTTATTTTGTAGATCCTTGACCATTAGTTCTAGAGCTATGGTAGATTCTATCTCTAGAGGGGCATTTATAAGATTTCAATGGAAGATAGCTTTTAACATTATGGATTAGATCTCCCTCATTAACTGAGGGTGGCCGACTCAGGAGGTTGAGAGAGATTCTAGTACTTACTCAATTAGAGCTATTGGTGACTAGAGAGTAGCCATGATTCTGTAGCACAAGAGATTGCGCTATTGAAAATTGATATTGGTGAGTTGGCAAAGAAGTTTGTGACCGTGAATTCCAAGAAAGTTCATATAGTAGGAGCATAGGGTTCAACTTCCAGAGCTTATGAGTCTATATTAGAAGAGGAGGCTAGGTATTCAAATTGTTAGTTAAGGGTTTCCAAGCCCAATGGCAAGGGAACCAAGGTTGGAACTATTATGATAGCTATAGAGACCATAGTAGGGATAGAGAAATTGAATGGAGACAAAGAGATAATTACAAAAAAAGGGAGACAGTTACATTTCGCTTGGCAAATGAGATACAGAATAAAGTATTGAAGAAATGCTGACCAAACTGGTGAAGAGTCAAGAAAATTAGGAGAATAACCTTAAGCCTGTTAAGGATGACATTTTAGGGTTGACCCAGAAGGTGAGTTGTATGCCACTACTATAAAGCAATCGGAGCACCAGTTCGGGAAAATGTCTGCCATGATCAAACAAAAATAACTGGTTACTCTTTCAAGTGAAAACATTTTAGAGTCCACTAGCTATAAATCATTTTCTAGATATCATCACTAATTGTGGTGCCACTACTGATGATTCCCCTATACCTGTAATTGAGGAGTTGAGGATTGATAGCACTGAGAGTAATGAGATACTTGAGGCAGAGTCTGAGAAGTCGATATACGATGATGATGACTTTGAGTACTGTAGTGGTGAGGATTGGGTTGTAGATCCCAATTATCATATGCACTCTTATAGTGCGACCCCTTCCTTACCATTAGTAAAAAAGAAGGTGAATCCTAGAGCAGTCGCCATTCCATATTTTATTGGACCTTTAAATGTCAAACAGGGTTTATGTGACTTGGGATTAGGAGTAAATATAATTCCACTGGCCATGTAAAAGCTGTTGAGGATGGGGGAACTCAAACCTATATCCGTAAAACTATTGATGGCTGACTCATCTATGAAGAAACCGATGGATGTCTTGTGCGATATAGAAGTAAGGGTGGAATCCTTTATGTTCCTCATTGATTTTATGGTTCTTGATTATGAGGTGAACTCTCAAGCCCCTATTATATTGGGTAGACCCTTCCTATCCACTGGTAGGGTATTGATTGATATGGACTTGGGAGAGATTACCTTTAAAATGAATGATGAGCAAGTAGTGTTTGATGTGTATATGTTTGTCCAACAGCCAGATAATATATGAGTGGTGTCTGTAATAGACATTAGTAATGAGGATATTGTTGCAGCTGCAGTATGCCAGATATGCCAGGTGTTGAGGATAGAATAGAGGTGATGTCCACTTTGTTACCAAATTTTGAGACCGAGTTGGCGACATTAAATAAACAAATCTGACCATGGATCCAGACTACACTAGAGACGACTGAGGCTAAATTGCAGTCTGTGCACCACACTATAATGTCAGAGCAACGAGATGATTTTTACTCATGGATAAATGCTTTTGAGGATCGAGCATTGGCCTAGTTCAGTGGGATTGAGATACAGGATCTAGGAAATATTAGGAAAGAGGTGGACCTACTTAGAGCAAAGGTGTGCTCTCTCAGAGATCCACATATTTGCCATCCCTCCTATTATATCCCCAATTATACATCTATCAACTTCACATGGTCTAATACACTTTGATTTATTCATGAAGAAAGATGTGGAATCCCCGTATTTGAGACCAAGAGAGACTGAGAGGGGGAATTGCAAAAGACAGACATGCCATATGAGCAAGTCCTGAAAAAGTCCACCTACGATTCGACAGAGGCTGTACTTGTTGATAGGCAGAGGCTTGCTGATCTAGCTGAGGGTGCATTTTCTCACAGTGCCAGTAGATATAATCCTATCTAGGGAAGATCATGACACGTGTCCCAGGTATGTCCTTATTCCCTTTGTTTTCTATTATTTTAGTGCATTGGGGATAATGCGTAGTTTTTAGTTAGGGGTGGGCATACTATGCCATCGTGGGTTTTTGTTACCATGCTCTTTTTCCTATCGCCACGGTATAGTTGTAGAACCGGCATGTCTAGGATAATATTTCATCGTATTGTGTTGTTTTTATGTAATTATGAGATTTTTAGGCATTTAGGGCAGTAGTCATGTTTTGATTGATTTTTGATACCCCTCCAAAATTTTTATATTTTAGAATTGTGTGAATGTATATATGTGTGAACGTTGTGGATCTTGTTATGTTATGGCATTAGAATTAGGGACATGATAATCTCTTGCTAATAATTGCATAAACTGGATAGGTAGTAGTTGGTAATATTGACTATGTGCCATATGTGTGAGATACTACCTAGTTCTCTTTGTGTGTTAAATTCAGAACTTGCCAGGTTAGTCTTGCCTAGGTTAAAGGATAGTCAGTTAGGAAAGGATCATAGTTTGATTTTATTCCATTTTTAGCTTAAATGACCTTCCATGTGTGCATTATATCCATTGATCCCTATTTTAAGCTTTATAAACCTATTTCTCTTGTTTCACCATTCACCTTCTCATTTATATTACAATGAACCTATTTTGGCCCTGGTCCTCCTTGGGCATTGTGCATCTTAACTCAAGCAAAAAGTATAAGTTGATGGTGGCTATCATAGGAGTGTGTAGTGTAAAATGGGTATGAAGAAGGGTAAAATAAGAGAAAAAGCTAGTAGGGTTGGGTGTCATAGAAAAAGAAAAAGTAAAGAAAAATTATGAAAAAAAAATAAAGAATAAAAGATCACACCCAACCTGAATGTGCATTAAAGAATAAAAAGGGAGATATAGGGGTGGAATAAGAAGGAAATTGGCTACTAAGTGAGACCCCAAGGTTAGTGTAGTGCCAAAGAGTCTTAGTCACTTGATATGTCCATATGTACCATACTAGCCCACAAGCCTGTATTATAAGCCGAGAAAAGTCCTATAGTGATCCTACCTTGACTATTTGAATGCTAAGATAAAGAAAATAAGGGAAAACCCATGGTATTTGACATACATTGATTGGAACTTCTCTTTTGAGTATGAGTGTCTCTTGACTGTCCTTGCATTGACATACATTATTTCATATGAGTGAGTGGGATATTTTTGTTGTGAGGGCACTTGAGTCATATTGCTAGCTATTTACTTATTTAGGGTAGTGTAACTTGTATATATGAGTGGTTGTCTGTTGCTAATGTAATTACTATACCTTGATCCCATTATGTCATATCGTTGTGCTTCATATTCATACACAATTGGTTTTGAAAAGTGATATTGGATGAGGTGTTGTGAATTGAACTTAATGTTATGATTGACTGCCTTGAATAACTTAGATTCTCCTAGTTAAATGGCGTTTTTGTTTTTATTATGTTTTGTTGCCTGAGGACATGCAAACATTCTATGTTGAGGGTGTTGATATGCTATAGAGATATAGCACTTTCGACACTTAAAATGAGGAAAATATGTAAGTTTCTGAAGCTATTTTGTTAATATGATCTATTTTGGGTATGTTTTGCAGAAAACCATGTTTTGGATTCTAAGTTCCTGAAAAAGGTGTTTTTGGCAACTTTTTGGAGAAATTATGGATGATTGGGATGTTTTCTGACATGTTGGTGATCAAATCATGTTCGAGAATTAAAGAAGAGCTGAAAAGATGACTCCCAGAACTTACTAAGTCAACATATGGTCCATAAGTGGGACCTACGGACCGCATGTAAGCAAAGCAAGTACCAAAAGTCAAAAATATCGAGAGCTGACTTGCAGGATTTTTTCATCCGATACCCTAGCTCCGTACCTGCCCCAGTGTCTGGACCACAGGTACTACTTATGCCCAGTGCCAGACCATAGGTACAGACCACATGTGGCCATAAACCTAGTTTTTTCCTATTTCGTTCGGGCTTTGGTTTTAGATTTTTTGCTTGTACTATAAATATCCTTTATGTACTTTTTAGTAGGGATAATACAATTTTGATATTCAGAAATATATTTTGATTCCAATATTTATCTTTGATTTAGGAATTCTCTTGTATTGACTTTAGTGGATTTATTCAGTTACACTTGTAGGTTTTTACACTTCTTATCATTATGATTTCATGTATGCTTTCTATTATGAATGTTATTTATATCTTCATAAGCATGAGTGTCTAAAACCCTTAGCTAGGGTTGTGTAAACCATGGCAAATTGACAAAGTCTGGGAAGTGTGATTGTTGATCTAAACTAATACCCATGGCGTATATTGCTTTATCTTCATTACCGGTAGCTAACATTAGGATCCTTCCTAGATATTGCTACTTACTCCAACAGAGGAGTAGTGATCAGGAAAAGATAAAAACAATAATAATTTAGAGTTTAACTGTTGATCCATGCTTCTAGGTTTAATCTTAGTAGGACGGTTAGGTTTCATCTAATAACTAGAGACTCAAAAGGGAATAGTTAACTGGGATCAAGATAAGGGTTAGTAATGCGATTCCCTGAGACTTGAAAGGTAAAGAGTGAAATCCTTTTGCTTATACAAAAGACTGTAGAAGGTACATAACTTATCAATTCTGCATGCAAGGTATCGGTTTGGTTCAACAAAGCATGATAAGCCTACGGAGTTAAGAAACTAGGGGGACACAATCCTAGTGTTCACCAATACTGATTACAACAGAAATTGATATTTGGTCCATGTTCGACATTGCTATTCAAACTCCCATTTACTTTTCCAGTTTTTGCCCGTTGATTTCAATATTTGAGATCTACAAGTCCATGTATTCCCTTGGGATTCAACCCCAACCTTTATTGGGTTACTATATTTGACAACGACCACAATCATCATCAGGGTGAAGGTGTAGCTTAGGAGTTACCAAGACACCATAACAAAATTGAAAATATACAAAGATAATGTATTTTTTTAATTTTTGAATTTAGTCAAAAACTTACAAATAAATCACAATGAAAATTCTAGAACACACTTCAACCTAAATAATTGGAAGATTCCCCACTCCACACTTAAAATCATACTTTGTCCTTAAAGTATAAATCAAAGAATAAAGACTAGAAATACTCTCTGAGGCCTCCAGGCCTAGCTAGTAGCATTATATCCATAAAGCAGGCCTTAGGGACCTCACACTTAGTTTTTTCAATGATCCTTAGCTAAGATCTTAAGCACACAAACTTTTCTGGAACCTGACAACAGAAAATAAAAATGAAACTAAAGGCGATACTAAAAAAACAACATAAATAAAAATAACTACCTTAACTTGGGTTGCCTCCCAAGCATCGCCTGATTTATTGATGCAACCGACTCACATCGCAACTCATCATTTATTGTAATGCCCCAAAATTTCCTCCCGGAATGTCACACGGTGCATAAGGCTACAAGTATCCCCAAGCTAATCCTTTGAGACTATCTTGGTAGTGCCTAGATGGATAGAATACCGCGCGCCATACGCTTCAGCTATAATTCTCTGCCTGAGATCATCAACACATAGAAAACCTAACCTGCAATCTCAGCACACTATTTCCCCATTGGGAGAAAACCTCTCCCTTTTGTTCTTTAATTGACTCCTTCAATCTGACCAAACTAGGATCTCTGTCTTACTTCTCTTTTACTTTCGAAACTTCAGAGGATTCGGAACTACTCTGCACCAAAGTACTTCCCTCAGCGGAATCAAGCAACCTAACACCCAATCTAGCCAGATGGTGCACATCACGAGCTAACTTTTTCTTACCTTTCTCTACATGAGCAACACTACCCATAGACAACCTACTAAGGGTATCTGCCACTATATTGGCCTTGCCCGGGTGATACAACACACTTATATCATAGTCTTTTAAGAACTCTAACCACCTCCTCTGACTAAGATTCAACTCCCTCTGGGTAAACACATACTGCAGGCTTTTATGATCAGTAAACACATCAACATGAACACCATAAAGATAGTGTCTCCAAATTTTTAAAGCAAAGACCACAACAGCTAATTCAAGATCATGGGTTGGGTAGTTCTTTTTATGCTTCTTCAACTGTCTAGAGTCATAGGCTATAACCTTTCCTCTTTGCATCAACACACAACCTTAACCAACTCTACAGGCATCATAATACACCATAAAACCATCTGTAACATCAGGCAAAGTCAACACAGGGGCTGAAGTTAGTCGAGTCTTCAACTCTTGAAAACTCTTTTCACTGGAATCTGACCACTGGAACTTAACTTTTTTTGGGTAAACCAAGTCATGGGAGATGTAATAGAAGAGAAACCTTCAACAAAATGGTGATAGTAGCCAGCTAGACCCAAGAAACTTCTAATGTCAGACGGGGAAATAGGTCCAGGTCAATTTCTTACAACTTCTATCTTTTGGGGATCAACTCTAATGCCTTCAGCTGAAATAATATGACCTAGAAAAGCTACTGATCTTAGCCATCATTCACACTTACTGAATTTAGTGAACAACTGGTGATCTCTAAGAGTTTGCAAGACAATTCTTTGGTGATCTGCATGGTCGTTCTCAGTATGGGAGTACACAAGGATGTCATCTATAAAAACAATGACAAACATATCAGGATATTGCTTGAACACTCAATTCACGAGGTCCATAAAGGCTGCTGGGGCATTGGTTAGCCCAAAAGACATGACTAGAAACTCAAAGTGGCCATAGCGGGTTCAGAAGGCTATCTTTTGAATATAATATTCCCTAACTTTAAGCTGATGATAGCCGGAACTAAGGTCTAGAAATAACTTGCACCTTGCATCTGATCAAACAGGTCATCAAATCTCAAAAGAGGATACTTATTTTTGACTGTGACCATGTTAAGCTGATGATAGTCAATGTACATACGCAAAGAACCATCTTTCTTTCACAAGAATAAAATAGGTGCGCCCTAAGGAGAAATACTGGGCCTTATGATACCTTTGTCTAAAAGATATTTGAGTTGCTCTTTCAACTCCTTGAACTCTGCAGGTGCCATACGATAAGGTGGGATAGAAATAGGCTGAGTGTCGGGAAGAAGGTCAATCCTAAATTTTATCTCTCTATCAGGAGGTACCCTTGGGAGATCTACCAAAAAAACATCAGGAAACACATGAACAATGTTGACTGCTAGAATAGTTGGAGCCTCTGACTTAATGTCTTTAAATCTAACTAGGTGATAGATGCAACTTTGGATATTAACTTTTTGGCTTTGAGATAGGAGATAAAATGACTCTTGGGAGATACCGAACTCCCGGACCACTCAAAAACTGGTTCATCAGGGAGCTGAAACTTGACCACACGGGTACGACAATCTATAGATGCATAACAAGAATGAAGCCAATCCATACCTAGAATATGGTCAAAATCCACCATGTCTAACTTTATCAAATCAACAAATATGACTCTATGAAGAACAGTAATAGGACAATTCCTGTACACTTTCTTAGCAACCACTGACTCCCCTACCGGTGTGGAAACTAGGGAAGGCACAGGAATCTTTTTGGGACTCATTTCAAAATTCAATGCGACTAATAGGCTCACATAAGAGAAATTTGACCCGGGGTCCAACAACACATAAACATCGAAGCAAAAAACACGGAGTATACCAGTAACAACAACGGGAGAGTCCTTCTGCTCCTGATGGGATATTAAGGCATAGAATTTGTTCTGGCACTGGCCGCCAGTGATACCAGATGAAGTGTCCTGAACAGGGGTGGGATAAGGTACAAGAGCTGGAGCACTAGTAGTCTGTGCCTGAGGTCGAGAATCTCGGTTCCCCTACCTAGTATGCGGACAATCTCTAAGTCTGTGGCCCAGCTTGCCACAACCAAAACAACCCCTCTGATCCACTAAACACTCACTGGGATGATCTCTACCATACTTAGCACAAAGAGGATAGCGGGGTGTGTTAGTTACACTGTTCTGCGACCTAGACACAGAAGACCTGTTCTCTCGCTTCTGCCTGCCTCTAGGCGCGGAAACACTAGCTGATGAAGGCGCTGGCATAGATGAACGACTCTGGAACTTGGGCTGTTCCCTCCATGGGACCTAGCCTGACTATACTCATGCTGCTCGGATTGAGTCCTTTTGTTACCTATCACTCTATCTCTCTCCCTTATCTTATCTGTCTCTGTCTGCTGTGCATGCATCATCAACCTAGCCAGATCCATATCCCTATTCAGCATCACTATCAACCACACTTTCAGTACTAAACCAAAAACACCTGTCATGAACTTGCTCATACTAGCCTGGGTGTCAGAAATCAAATCAGGAGCATACTTAGCCAACTGGTTGAACTTCAAGCAATACTCTTTAACAGTCATAAAGCCCTACCTTAAGTTCATAAACTCCTTAATGTTCGCTTCTCTCATCTCAAGTAGAAAAAACTTGTGTAAGAATACATCTTAGAACACCTGCCAAGTCATAGGAGTAACACCCATACCTCTACCCTTTCTCCATGATCCAACCTAGTCATAAACAATATCCTTTAACCTGTAAGATGCCAGCTCAACACTTTCTTCCTCAGAAACACGCATCACCTATGTAATCTTTCTCACCTCCTCAAGGTATAACTGGGGGTCCTCGCCAGCCTTAGACCCATAAAAATCTGGTGGATTCATCCGCGTGAAATCACAAAACCTAGTAGTAGCTAAATCACCTCCCTGCTGATTTACAACTATTTCCTGGTTATTGGCCACAACATTAGCAGTGATTGCTTAGGCTGATGCCTGAAAGGCCGATCGAAACTCAGCATGAGACACTGTCTTATTCAAGGGATCAACAGGCTGGGGTTGCTCATTATCGTTATTGTAGGAATTCGCTCTTCGGGGAGGCATTTTCTGAAATAAGAGAGCACGAATTATTAGATAAGAGGCACAACTATCAGCACAATAGAATCTGAAAAAAAAAAACAATATTTTCTTAAAACATATTGTAGCCTCTTGCTCATAGATGTGGTGCGCTATACACCAATGATCAAGAGCCTACTCAACGTGGCTTGTCAGACTCGATAGGACTCCTTAAACCTTAGACTCTGATACCAAGTTTGTAACACCTCGAAATCTCCTCCCGGAATGTACATGGTGCTTAAGGCTACAAGTGGCCCCAAGCTAACCCTTTGATCCTATTACTGCATATGATAACTCAATTTGAGATAAAATAAACAAAACACTAGTACTATCATATCAAATGGTAGAAAATACAAAGAAAATACTTGGTCTAAAAGACCACAATACTAGAAATGTCAACATACTAACAATCTGATAACTAGTCTGACAAAGCCTCTACTATTTAGGTCTACTAGAGAGCTATTGGGATAGGTCCCCAACTGACTCAAATTGAACTGAAAGCAATAATATGTCTACTAAAAACACATAAATGTCTGAAGATAGGTCCTCGAACCATAAGGACTCACCACTGTAGAGATGTAGACAAAGGTACTCGAAAATCACTGATGAGGCTGGGACTAAGCAGCTCAACCTACATTATAAGACAATGTAGCACATAGACGTATATGTGGATCTGCACTTGAGAATGTACTGAGTATATGGGGGTGTATGCATTTACAGAAAACAATATCCATCCTCTTTAATCAAATCATGCATGCAAATATGAATGACTCACATAGCTTGAATAAGTCTAATATAAAGCTCATAAATCATGTCGAATGAATCATGTAACACAAATCTCGTGATTCATTATACTTTAGCTTTAAAATCTAAACTCTTCTCTTATTCTCATTACTTGAAGACTAAAGAAAGCTTTAAACAATACTTTCAGACTCATGCATATATCTCATGGAGAATGAAACTTCTTTAATGCTCAAGAACTTAGAACTCTTTTAAACTCAAGACACTTGAAACTCAAAATTCTATAGCTCTTACTAGTAGAGAAAACTACTTTCTTCTTGGGAAAATTTTACTTTAAGAAACAATTTTGAAAAGTTTACTATTAGGGAAAATCACTTATCTCAAAGCTTTAGGAAAAATATTCTATCTCAAGGGAGGTTCTCTTAACCGACATTAACCATGCAAGCTACATGGAGTCCAACATCTTATCCTCCTAAGGAAGAAACCTCACATTGGGGAGAGGCGTCATACTCTTTCCAGGGAGTATAAACTCAACTCAGTGATCACTTATCTCAGCCTCGAGCCCATAAATCTCAATTCTATGGTGGCATGTAGTTCTGGGGTATGAAACTGTAGTAACTTACCCAAATCGGTGCTAAATACTACTCCCTTTAGTTAGCTATGATCATCTCAAGGAAATCAACTTTAAAATAATCTCATGGTTCATAAGAACCCAACTATAAAATCTGTAGTCTCATTTGGTAAAGTGGATTTCAAAGTTACTATGACCATTAAAGTCAAAACTTTCTCAATAATCTCAAAGTACTCAAATCATGGGTGCTATAGCACTAAAGTTCATGAAACTGTAAATCTCAAGTAGGGTTTAATGACCCATAATCAAATATCAGGTTAAGACTCATCAAAATGCCTACTAGATATCATATGGACTCATAAATCATATAGAAATCTAGAATTTACAGCAATTTGTCTCAAAATCTCAACATACTCATATACTTCAATTTCTAGAGCATTTCAACCATTAAATTCTCAAGGAATAACAATATAGGGTATAAACCCAGCTTCAATTTCTTAAGAAAACATGTAAAATCATGCTATTTGACTTTCAATGCATGGAAAACATCAAAAGCTTGCAACCAATAACAATGGGTGAAAAAAAACCCTAATTTAATTTTATTTAAAATCTCATAAATTGTAGAAAACCTATTGTTTAAAATAAGTCTTTGGGCACAAGGGTGAAAGGATTACCCTTATTCAAAATTGCACATACCTTAGATTGTGAAACTAGATGAACAAGTTTGCTTAAAATTCTTCTTCTTACTCTTTAAGAGAGGGTTCTTGAAGACTTGGACTTGGTGAACTCGAATCTCAACTCAATTTGTAGAATCTATGGTGAGTTTTTGAATTTCTTGGAGAAGGATTTTAGATTTTCTCTTGAGGGAGAAACCCTAGCTCTTGAATGTTTTGGGAGATAATGAGGCTATCTGCTTCGTTTTACATATATCTAAGTATTAAAAGGGGGAAAAGGCTAGAAATTCCTATTAAAAATGACTTAAATTATTGAATGGGATTTGCGATGGTCGGAGTGATGGTCCGTCGCATGTTGGTCAGAAAAAGGCCACACTACCTTAGTTGCGATGGTCCTAGCGATGGTCCGTCGCTAGCTTGACGGTCGTCGCACTTAGGCCAGAAGAGGGAGTCAGTACCTTGGTTGTGATGGTTTGGGAGATGGTCCATCGCAAACTAGATGGTATGTCAACCCATTCGTCGTATCTAGGCGGTTTCAACAACTCTCAGTAAAATAACAATAACTTCTCACCCCGATACCAGATTTGGGTGAAATTGATATTGTTGGAAAGCTAATTCAATTATCTACATGATAAAAAGTCGATATTAGGGAAATTAAATCAAAGTTAAAACCCTAATCACTTGGGAAGTCCCTTCTTAATCTTTTATGGTCGGAATTACACTTCACTTGACATTTACTAAGGCTCAGAGTACGAGGAATCTTTTATGGGATCTTAAAATATCTACTTCTTGGGAATATTCGTCCTCGAATGTCGCTTGTTAGACCAAGAACACAGGAAAAACTGAGTATATATAGCTGAAGCAATTTGCTAAACAGCTCAAAATCTTTCTAAACTCTTGAATACTTTGGAAATTGCAAAAACTCATGCAAGAATAGATATATAGCTGAACTTTAGATTTACAAGGGCTGAAGTAAGGAAGAATAATACCTTTGGCTTGATCTGAACTCGCGGAAAAGAGGTGCGGGTACTTGGCTCACATGTCTGCTTTTGCCTCCCAAGTAGCGCCCTCAACTGGCTGGTTCCACCACAAAACCTTGACCAAGGGAACCTCTTTGTTCCTTAGTCTACGGATTTGAAAATCAAGGACCTCAACAGGAATCTCATCGAATAAAAAACTGTTCTGAATATCAGCACTCTCCAAAGGATCCACTATAATGGAATCACCAATATGCTTTTGAAGCATTAAGACATGAAAAATAGGATGAACGGCTGACAACTTGCGGGCAACTTAACTTCATAGGCTACTTTCCCAACATAGCTCAAAATTCTATAGGGGCCAACATAACAGGGACTAAGCTTCCCCTTTTTACCAAACCTCTTCACCCCCTTCGTGGGTGAAATATTTAAGTACACCAAATCACCCACCTCAAAGTCAAGACCTCTTCTTCTCACACTGGCATATGACTTTTTACAACTCTGAGCTGTCTTTAACTTTTATCTAATCAACTTAACTTTCTCCATAGCCTCAAACATTGCATCAATACCAATCATAGTAGCTTTACCCACTTCAAACCAACCTATGGGTAATCTACATCTTCTACCATACAAAGCCTCAAATGGTGCCATCTAGATGTTAGCATGGTAACTATTGTTATAAGAAACCTCTATCAATGGCAAATGCTCATCCCAATTACCTTTGAAATCAAGAGCACATGCCCTTAACATATCTTCTAGAGTCTGAATGGTCCTCTCAACCCGACCATCTGTCTGCAGATGAAAAGTGGAACTCAAATGAACTTGGTTACCAAGACCCTGCTGAAATGCTTTCCAAAACTGAGAAGTAAATTGAGTACCTCTATCCAAAACTCCAAGCAACTTGACAAACTCTCAGATGTACAACCTAGCATAATCCTCAGTTATATAAGATATATGCATGGACAAGAAATGTACGGACTTAGTCAGCATTTCTACAACAACCCAAATAGAATCATAATGATAACGCGAAAGAGGTAGACCAGTCATGAAGTCCATATTCACCTCTTCCCACTTCCAAGTGGGTACACCAAACTCTTGTATCACACCATCAGGTCTTTGGTGTTCTACCTTAACCTGTTGGCATATTGCACACTTTGCTAGAAACTCAGCTATATTCTTCTTCATAACACTCCACTAATAGATTTCTTGCAAGTCGCGGTATATCTTGGTAGAGCCGGGATGGATAGAATACCGTGCGCCATGCGCTATAGCTATAATCCTCTGCCTCAGATCATCAATACATAAAATACACAACCTACCCTGCAATCTCAACATGCCATCTCCCCCTTGGGAGAAAACCTCTACCTTTTAGTCCTTAACTGACTCTTTCAGTCTGACCAAACTAGGATCTCTGTCTTACTTCTCCTTCACTTTCTAAACTAAAGAGGATTCAAAACTACTCTGCACAAAAGTACTTCCCTCAGTGGAATTATACAACCTAAGACCCAGTCTAAATGGATAGTGCACATGATGAGCTAACTCTTTCTTACCTTTCTCTACATGAGCAACACTACTCATAGACAACCTGCTAAGGGCATCTGCCACTATATTGGCCTTGCCTAGGTGATACAACACACTCATATCATAGTCTTTTAAGAACTCTAACCACCTTCTCTGCCTAAGATTTAACTCCCTCTAGGTAAACACATACTGTACGCTCTTATGATCACTAAACACATCAACATGAACACCATAAAGACAGTGTTTCCAGGTTTTCAAAGAAAAGAGCATAACAACTAATTCAAGATCATGGGTTGGGTAGTTCTTTTCATGTGACTTCAACTATCTAGAGGCATAGGCTATAACTTTACCTCTTTGCATCAACATACAAACCAAACCAACTCTAGAGGCATCACAATACAATATAAAACAATCTTTACCATCAGGCAAAGTCAACACAGGGGCTGAAGTAAGTCGTGTTTTCAACTCCTAAAAATTGATCTCATACGAATCTGACCATTGGAACTTAACTTTCTTTTAGGTCAATCAGGTTATCGGAGTAACAATAGAAGATAAACCTTTAACAAAACAGCGATAGTAGCCAGCTAGACCCAAGAAACTTCTATTGTCAGATGGGGAAATAGGTCTAGGGCAATTTCTTACAACTTCTGTCTTTTGGGGATCAACTCTAATGCCTTCGGCTGAAACAATATGAGCTAGAAAAGCTACTAACCTTAGCAAAAATTCACACTTACTATATTTGGTAAACAACTGGTGATCTTTAAGAGTTTGCAAGATAATTCTAAGGTGATCTGCATAGTCGTTCTTAATACAAGAGTACACAAGGATGTCATCTATGAAAACAACAACAAACATATCAAAATATTACTTGAACACTCAATTCATGAGGTCCATAAAGGCTGCTGGGGTATTGGTTAGCCTGAAAGGCATAATTAGAAACTCAAAGTTACCATAGCAGGTTCGGAAGGCTATTTTTGGAATATCACATTCCCTCACTTTAAGCTGATGATAGATGGATCTAAGGTCTATCTTAGAAAAATAACTTGCACTTTGCAATTGATCAAACAGGTCATCAAATCTCGAAAGAGGATACTTATTTTTGACTGTGACCTTGTTAAGTTGACGATAGTCAATGCACATACACAAAGAACCATCTTTCTTTTGAAAGAATAAAATAGGTGTGCCCTAAGGAGAAATACTGGGCCTTATGAAACCTTTGTCTAAAAGATATTTGAGTTGCTCTTTCAACTCCTTGAACTCTGCAGGTGCCATACGATAAGGCGGGATAGAAATAGGCTGAGTGTTGGAAAGAAGGTCAATTCTAAATTTTATCTCTCTATCAGGAGGTACCCTTGGAAGATCTACCAAAAAAAATTAGGAAACACATGAACAATGTTAACTGCCAGAATAGTTGGAGCCTCTGACTTAGTGTCTTTAAATCTAACTAGGTGATAGATGCAACTTTGGATATTAGCTTTTTGGCTTTGAGATAGGAGATAAAATGACTCTTGGGAGATACCGAACTCCTGAACCACTCAAAAAATGGTTCATCAGGGAACTGAAACTTGACCACACGGGTACGACAATCTATAGATGCATAACAAGAATGAAGCCAATCCATACCTAGAATATGGTCAAAATCCACCATGTCTAACTCTATCAAATCAGCAAATATGACTCTATGAAGAACAGTAATAGGACAATTCCTGTATACTTGCTTAGCAACTACTAACTCCCCTACTGATGTGGAAACTAGGAAAGGCTCAGGAATTTTTCTAGGACTCATTTCAAAATTCACAGCGACTAATGGGGTCACATAAGAGAAACTTGACTCGGGGTCAACAACACATAAACATCAAAGCAAAAGACATAGAGCATACCAGTAACAATGTTGGGAGAGTCCTCCTTCTCCTGATAAGATGGTAAGGCATAGAATCTGTTCTAGCACTGACTGGCAATAGTTCTAGATGAAGTACTCTGAATAGGGGAGGAACGAGGTACAAGAGCTGGTGCACTAATCGTCTATGCCTAAGGTCGAGAATCTCTGTTCCCCTGCCTAGCATGCGAATAATCTCTAAGTCTGTGGCCCAGCTTGCCATAACCAAAACAACCCCTCTGATCTACTAAACACTCACGGGGATGATCTCAACCACACTTAGCACAAGGAGGATAGCGGGTTCTGTTACTTACATTGTTCTGTGACTTAGACATAGAAGACCCATTCCCTTGCTCTTGCTTGCCTCTAGGTATGGGAGCACTAGCTGATGAAGGCGCTGGCATAGATGAACGGCTCTAGAACTATAGGCGATTCCCTCTATGGGACCTAGCCTAACTATACTCATGCTACTTGGATCTAGTCCTTTTGTTACCCCTCACTCTATCTCTCTCCCTTATCTTATCCATCTCTATCTACTGTGAATGCATTGTCAACCTAGCTAGATCTATATACCTATTCAGCATCACCGCCCTACACTCTTTTAGTACTAAACTAGAAATACTTGTCATGAACTTGCTCATACTAGCTCGGGTGTCAAAAATCAAATCAGGAGCATACTTGGCCAACTGGTTGTACTTCAAGTAGTACTCCTTAACAGTCATGGAGCCCTACCTTAAGTTCATAAATTCCTCAATCTTTGATTTCCTCATCTCAAGTGGGAAAAACTTGTCCAAGACTGCATCTTGGAACAAATGCCAAGTCATAGGAGCAACACCCTCACCTCTACCCTTTCTCTATGATACAACCCAGTCATAAGTAATATTCTTCAACCTGTAAGATGCCAGCTCAATACTTTCTTTCTCAAAAACATACATCACCTGTGTGATCTTTCTCACCTCCTCAAGGTTTAACTGGGGGCCTTGCCAGCCTTAGACCCATAAAACTCTGGCAAATTCATCCGCATGAAATTATGAATCCTAGCAGCAGCTAAATTACCTCCTTGTTGATTTGCAACTGCGGCCTGGTTATTGGCCTGAACATTAGCGGTGACTGCTTGGGCTAATGCCTAAAAGGCCTCCCAAAACTCAGCATGAGACACTATCTCATTCAATGGATCAAGAGGTTGGGGTTGCTCATTATCATTTCTGCAGACATTCACTTTTTGAGGAGGCATTTTCTGAAATAGGAGAGCATGAATTATAAAATGAGAGGGAAACTATCAGTACGATAGAATCTGAAAGAAATAAATAACTTTTTCCTAAAACGTCTTGTAGCTTCTTGCTCATAGATGTGGTACACTATAAACCAATGATCAAAACTCTACTCAATGTGGCTTATCAGACTCCCTATGACTCCTTAAACCTTAGGCTCTGATACCAAGTTTTTAAAGCCCTGAAAGCTCATCCCGAAATGTCACTCGGTGCTTAAGTCTACAATTAGCCCCAAGCTAACCCTTTGAGCCTATCACTACATATGATAGCTTAATTTGAGATGAAATAAAAAAACATTGGTACTATCATATCAAATGATAGAAAATACGAAGAAAATACTTGGTCCAAATGATCACAATACTGGAAATATCAACATACTAACAATCTGATAACTAGTCTGACAAAGCCTCTACTACTCAAGTCTACTAGAGAGCTATTGGTACAGGTCCCCAACTGACTCAAACTAAATTAAAAGCAATAATATGTCTACTAAAAACACTGAAATTTTTGAAGATTGGTCCTCGAACCATGAGCACTTACCACTGTAGAGATTTAGAAAAAGGTACTCGAAAATCACTAATGAGGCTAAGACTGAGCACCTGAACCTATATTATAAGATAATGTATCATATATATGTATATATGGATCAACACTTGGTAATGTACTGAGTATATAGATGTGTATGCATTTACAAAAAACAATATCCATCCTCTTTAATCAAATCATATATCCAAATATGAATGACTCACATAGCTTGAATAAGTCTAATATAAAGCTCATAGATTATGTAGACTGAAACATGTAACACAAATTTTGTGAGTCATTAAACTTTAGCTTTAAAATCTGAACTCTTCTCGTATTCTCATTACTCGAAGACTAAAGAAAGCTTTAAACAATACTTTCAGACTCATGCATATATTTCATGGAGAGTAAAACTTCTTTAATGCTCAATAACTTAGAACTCTTTTAAACTCAAGACACTTGGAACTCAAAATTCTATAACTTTTACTTGTAGAGAAAACTACTTTCTTCTTGAGAAAATTTTACTTCAAGAAACTATTTTGAAAATTTTACTATTAGGGAAAATCACTTATCTCAAAGCTTTAGGAAAAATATTCTATCTCAAGGGAGGTTCTCTTAACCGACACAAATCATGCAATCTACATGGAGTCCAATGTCTTTTCCTCCTAAGAAAGAAACCTCATGTTGGGGAGAGGCATCATACTCTTGCCAGGGAGTATAACCTCAACTCAGTGATCACTTATCTCAGCCCCGGGCCCATAAATATCAATCCTATTATGGTACATAGTTCTTGGGTATGAAATCATAGTAACTTACCTAACTCGGTGCTAAATACTACTCCCTTTAGTTAGCTATGCTCTTCTTAAGGAAATCCACTTTAAAATAATCTTATGGTTCATAAGAACCCAACTATAAAATCTGTAGTCTCGTTTGATTATGGGTCATTAAGCCCTACTTGAGATCAATCCTACGGTGGCACATAGTTCTCGGGTATGAAATCATAGTAACTTACCCAACTTAGTGCTAAATACTACTCTCTTTAGTTAACTATGCTCTTCTCAAGGAAATCCACTTTAAAATAATCTTATGGTTCATAAGAACCCAATTATAAAATCTGTAGTCTCATTTGGTAAAGTGGATTTCAAAGCTACTATGACCATTAAGGTCAAAACTTTCTCAATAATCTCAAAGTACTCAAATCATGGGTGCTTATAGCACAAAAGTTCATGAAATTGCAAATCTCAAGTAGGGCTTAGTGACCCATAATAAAATCTCAAGTTAAGACTCATCAAAATGCCTACTAGATATCATATGGACTCATAAATCATATAGAAATCTAGAATTTACAGCAATTTGTCTCAAAATCTCAACGTACTCATATACTTCAATTTCTAGAGCATTTCAACCATTAAATTCTCAAGGAATAACAATATAGGGTATAAACCCAGCTTCAATTTCTTAAGAAAACATGTAAAATCAAGCTATTTGACTTTCAATTCATGGGAAACATCAAAAGCTTGCAACCAATAACAATGAGAGAAAAAAAAACTCTAATTGAATTTCATGTAAAATCTCATAAATTGTAGAAAACTTATAGTTTAAAATAAGTCTTTGGGCACAAGGGTGAAAGAATTACCCTTATTCAAAACCCCACATACCTTAGATTGTGAAACTAGATAAACAAACTTGCTTGAAATTCTTTTTCTTACTCTTTGACAGAGGGTTCTTGAAGCCTTGGACTTGGGGAACTCGAATCTCAACTCAATTTATTGAATCTATGGTGAGTTTTTGAATTTCTTGGAGAAGAGTTTTGGATTTTTATCTTGAGAGATAAAACCAATATCTTGGATGTTTTGGGAGATAATGAGGCTATCTGCTTAATTTTGTATATGTCGAAGTGTTAAAAGGGGAAAACAGCCAAAAAGTCCTTTTAAAATGACTTAAAAATATACTAAACGGGATTTTCGATGGTCAGAGTGACGGTCCATCGCTAGTCGGATGGTCCATCGGATTGTCTGTTGCACGTTGGTCAAAAAAAGGCCACACTACCTTAGTTGCAATGGTCCTAGAGATGGTCCATTGCCAGCTTGACGGTCCGTCATCTTGGAATTTGCACTTGGGTCAGAAGAGGGAGTCACTGCCTTGGTTGCATTTTGAGTGCTCACTCTTAATATCTACAGCTTTACTTAAATTACCTTTTTCAGGATATCCTTTGAGATTTTCAAGCTCAAGCTTATTTATCTATTTGGCCAACTCCATGAGAAAGTCCAAATAGGAAATAAGAGGTTTGGTCTCCTCCACCCCACACTTATCAACTTCCATTGTTGTGATCATGCATAGATCCCTATAGTATGAGGGTGTATTATGCGATTTGTACACTCTGAAGACCATCTGTTTATCATTCAATCTCATGTTAAGTGCGCCATTTTTAATATCTATCAATGCTTCCTTGGTAGTAAAAAATGGAAGTACTAATATGATTGGTATCCTATCATATTTATCATAGTTAAGATAATATAGTAGGAATAATGAAATTACCAGCCTTAATAATAACATCCTCTATGATTCCATCGAGAACCACTCTAGTTCTATCTACCAGCTAGAGCACACTGAAAAAGGCGTTACTTTCCCAAATCTAATATGCTCAACACAAAAAGAGGCATCAAATTAATTCTTGACCCTAAATCACTCAAAGCTTGAGCACATCGCTTTCAGCAATTTGTATTGGGAGGGTGAAAATCCTAGGGTCCTTGAGCTTTTTGGGTATTTTACTCAGAACCACATAACTTCATTCTTCAGTAAGTTTCACCATCTCAATATCACCAAGATTCTTTTTATTCATCAACCTATCCTTCAAGTTCTTAGTATACTTGGGAATTTCCTGCAAAATATCTCTAAAAGGAAGGCTAGTGTGAAGTTCTCTGAATGTATCAAATAACTTCTTAAAATAAGACTTTTTTTGGCTTTCTTAAGCTTTTGAGGGATAGTGGTGGTGGTGTTTTTTGAGATTTATCAATCGGCTTTTCCTTGGGGTACTCATACTTCCCCTTTTCGTCAGATACTTTGGACTCAACTTGTTTTTCCATTTGTCTAGGTGTGATCAACTCTGCCTGCACCTCATTATTATTCTTTAGAGGTGTGTCATTCAAATCTCTGCCACTCCTCAAGGTGATTGCCATTACTTGCTTTGGATTTTTGGTATCTCTAGGCAAACCCTATTGAAGTCATATGTTTTATGCTTTAGCTAACTGGCCTATCTGCATTTCTAAATTCTTTTGAGCTAATTATTGATTTTTGATCTCTACAACCATTTTCTCTTAATCGATCAGAATCCTTTATAAAGTCTTTTCTATATCATTGGCTTTTGTATTATTATAAATACCTTGTGGAAAATGAACTTGGTAAGGTATTATTACTCCAAAAGTAGTTAGCTAACCCTGCAAGTTATGATTGCAGGCATTACCATAGTTTTGGTTTATTTTTTTGTGCATTGCCTGCAAAATTCACAGATTTTGAATTTGTTCCACAAAAATTTACAAAGTGACCATTACCACAAATTTAACACCAAGTATGAGCCTATTAAACTGCTTTAAATTAGGCATGAGGTTGACCACACTCAACTTATTGAACTTAGTCATCATTTAATTCTAAAAAAGGCCAATTGTGTGGTAAATTTTGTGATACTATCCCCCTTATCATACCTGTAGGCTTCTTTACCATACTTTTGTATACATGTAATGCCTCGAAAAATCCAAGGCAAGGCTAGAACCATGCTTCATGTACATGTAGTATTAATCCTCAAGTTTTAACAATATGAGAGGGCATTTGTCCATTTACCAAGGCCATAAGAACACTCTAACCCTTAACCAATCCAAGATATCCCTTACGACGGATTTCTAAAGAAATAATCAGATTAGAAAAGTGTAACTTTCATATTCATACATATAATAGATACTTAAATTATCTTTCCAACTCATCCAGTATCTCCTTAATCTGACACCAGAGTAAGAAATTATGGCCCTTTTAGTGAAATACTGCTCCGTAGTGAGATACCACGAGCCAAACCATGACTGTGGTTATATTGTACAATCGTACAATGGTCTCATCTGATTGATAAAACCCCAACATCTAAAAGTTTACAAAGTCTACCGGCATACCACGGGAGGGAATCATAATTATGTTTTCAACCATGATCCCAGGCATGATCGTGAGTTCCACAAATGCTCTTGATGAAATCTTCAAAACTATGAACCAAGGTATGACCATAGGTAGATCCCAAAATTATACCAACTATTGTATGATAATATTTAGAGAGATATCATCCACCTCTAAACTATGAGTATAACCCACGATTTTAGGTTAGTCCCACAATTATGGAAAGGTCAACATTCTCCCAGCAGTTTTTAGTTATGATTTTTAAAAAGGCATATTAGTATTTTCACACTCTTTAAACAATAAAACTACATTGTTTTGGATAGCTCAAGGGTCATTATTGGGGTTAATATTACCCTAAGATCTCATTACTCAATAAAACACCATTCGATACTTAGTTTTAAATAGAGAAAAGAGGCAATTTATTTCTCCAAAGAAGTGCTAGGGTTCATTTTCTTGAGGTATCAAATTATTCTTCAAGGTTCTCACCTCCAAGTATGTGGGATTTTATCAATAATTCCTTTTTACCATTCAGTCCCAATGTTAAATCAATTCTCAAGTTCAATTCCTTATTCATAATTTAGGGTTTATGAATATTAAAAATTCATTAATATCTTAGTCCTTCGATATCATTGAGTTATAATCCCTATTTTAGCATAAATTTTAGTGTTATAACTTGACCATGATCACAAACCCTAGCTACATTGTAAAATCCATAATAGCTAGACCCGAGTCATTGTATTCTTTAAATTCATTTAATTTTCAAAATAATATAATAGTTTCATTCTACAGAGATGGTGGGTTATGAAAACTCGATGACTTAATATTTTTTGAATATACTATTGGATGTTATATTACCCAATTTTCATGTTTGAATGCTCTAAGATGTTGTATTTATTTTCAGTATTTACATTCTTATTATTATCCTTGAGCATTCCAGTTATCAATTTTATTTAGTTGGGATTAGTACTTAGCGCTGAGAAGATGTAGGGATGAAGTCTCATCTTCTAGTTAGGCTGAAACCTTTAGTAGAAGTCCCTAAGTCCCAGAACTATGGTTTACCATAGGTTCTAAAGGGTTACCCATCATGCCAGGATTGACACCTTAGTCCTTTTGGATGTCAATTTAGTTGATCCACGTCAGTCAGTATTTGTACCCTTAGCAAGGTACTGAATGAGATTATAGGTTGGACCCCAATTAGCTTAGATTAGGGTATGCCAATTATTAGTAGTTCCCACAGTCCATAGTTTACAATTTAGATCCATATTATTGGATGACCTTGTATAAATTTAGTCATATCATTATGCAAAACGTGTTCATTACTTGGTCCTACATTAGTTTATCATGTTATATGTACCATATTCAACATATATTAGTTATTTTCCTATCTCTCATACTATGTTCATTCAAAAAAGTAATCACATATTTTCTTTACGCTATATAGTCTTATAGTATAAGTTTAAAAGCTACGCATCCGGGTTGTGCCTAGTATGATCTCTTATCATATCAGTAGCGACATTTTTAATGAGTCCTCATCATGTGAGGAATAGATTCAATATTTCATTTCATTTTGTCTTTGTTATTACCAATTTTCATACAATTGGATTTAGCTGGGGACTTTTCCCAGCAACTCATCTTAGTAGACGCTTTTCAGACTTATAGTTAGATATTCTGCTTATGATTTCAAATTCAGTTATTGCTGATTAGTTTTCTTTGGAATACATATTTCATTTTTTAGTTTAGCTTCTACATAAGTGTTTTTGTATCAGTTATTATTGATATTGTTTGTATTTTTCTGAGTCACGGGGTAGCGTGATATCACTTGTGATACTAAGAATCATGTTACAATTAGGGGGTAGGTTTAGGTTGCAACAAGCTTGGTATCATAACAATAGGTTTAAAGTGTCCTTGTGTGTCTGAAAGCCACATTGAATTGAGTCTTATTCATGGGTATGAAATGTGCCACACTTATGAGTGAGAGTCTATGAGATGTTTTAGGAAAAGCTTCACTTCTTTCATGTTCATATTAATAATAGAGTGTGAACTTTATTAAAACCTTCTATTAACTCCTTCTCAACATATTTAAAGAATATTCCTCCAAAGAGAAATAATGGAAGGAGGAGTGGAGACAATAGCGGGGCTGAGAACCAACAAGAAGCCCCACTATCTCCAAAAAATCCTATGAATGAATAAGTCTCCCATGACTACCCAGAACAACCAGCCAACTATGATACTAGGCAACCTAAAGTCAATGCGGCAGCAGGTAGAGTCTGAGACTTTACTTGGTTGAATCCTCCAGTGTTCTTTAGGTCCAAGTTTGAGGAGGACCCATAGGAGCTCATGGATAATATTTAGAAATTTTTAGATATTATTGGTGTTACCCCAACTGAAAGCATCGACCTAGTCATCTATCAGCTGTAAGAAGTAGCTCACACCTCGTATAAGTAATGAAAGAAGGATAGGGATGTAGATGCAGAACCGATATAATAAGATGAGTATATGGTTGTATTTCTGGACAAGTTCTTACCTTTAAAGATAAGGGAGGACAAGATGTAGGAATTCACCAATATAAAGAAGGGTAGCATGAGCTAAAATAGTATTCCCTTAAGTTTACTAAACTGTCAAGGTATGCTTCGACTATGGTTATTGATTCTAGAGCCCACATGCGCAAGTTGGTGTTGGGTGTTCTGAGGATGTAGTTAAAGAATATAGGACAACTATGTTGGTAAAGGGGATGGACATCTCTAGGATGATAGTTTATGCTTAACAAATAAAGAAAGAGAAAGCTGAGAAAATAGAAAGGGAGAATTAGAGGGCCAGAATAGGTAGCTTTAATTTCTCCCAGAAGAAGTTAGATGGTTGAAATAGTTCTTAGTTATGCAGGAAATCTTTAGCTCCATCCCTGTCTTATGTTAGTGACCTTGTGCCTAAGTTTAGGAAAGATAATCGAGATAAGGCACCAGGGATCAAAGTCTCAGGGTAGTGTGAGCAGTGTTTGTACCTATTCTATATGCAAAAAATATTGTAGGAACCACAAATATAAATATATGGTCAGTAGTGATGGGTGATTTGAGTGTGGCAAGCCAGGTCACAGACTTAGGAATGTCCAGTGGCTTTCTTGAAGAATAGTGATGCTCATCAGCAAAGTCAATCTAATTTCTCATTAACTCTAGTAGGTCACCCAACTCAGCAGGGTGCCTTATTAAGTGCAGCTGGCAGACAATGTTAGAATAGGTTCTATGCCCTTCAAACTCAATAGGATTAGGAGGGTTGTCCTAAAGTAGTCATGGGTATGTTACAGGTTTTCCATTTTCATGTTTATATTATTAGATCATGGAGCCACACTTTCTTCTATAACTTCTAATATAGTAGTCAACTTTGGTTTCAGTCTCAAAATTCTTTCAGGACTTTTCATATTCTCTACTCCAGTTGGTGACTCAGTCATAGCTAAACGAGTATGCAGAAATTTCCCAGTTACAGTTTCCCAAGAAGCTACCTTAATTGATATTGTAGAGTTAGAAATGGCAGATCCTAATGTCATTCTTGGTATTGATTGGATACACTATTTCTATGCCTTGATTGATTATAGGAAGAGATTAGTCCAATTCCAGTTTCCAAATGAATTAATTCTAGAGGGGAAGGGTAGTACTTCAATGCCTAAGGGTTAGTTTATCTCTTACCTTAAGGCTAGAATATCGATCTTCAAAGGGTGTATCTATTATCTTGTATGGGTTAAGGATTCAAAATCTGAATCCCCAATTCCTGGGTTAGTTCTGATGGTAAACAAATTTCAAGAAGTGTTTCTAGAAGATCTATCCAGAGTTCCTCCCGAATGAGAAATAGACTTCGGAATAGATCTCCTTCCAAATACCCCACCTATTTTAATCCCACCTTGCATAAGGATCCAACTAAGATTATAGAGTTGAAAAAGAAATTGAAGGACCTCCTAGACAAGGATTTTATCTGGCCCAACATCTCTCTATGGGGTGCTCCAGTTATTTTTGTGCTCGAAAAGGACAATTTTGTCACAATGTGCAACAACTATCGTTAGTTGAACACAATCACAGAAAAAAATAAGTATTCCATTCCCAGAATTGATGAATGGTTTGACCAACTTTAGGGTGAAAATTGCTCATAAAAAATAGAACTCATATAAGCCTATCATTAGCTCAAAGTTAGAGAATGTGACATTTTGAAGACAACCTTCCAAACTCGGTATGGTCACTTTGAATTTGTTGTTATGTCATTTGGACTAACAAATGCTCCAAAGGTTTTATAGAATTGATGAAAAGGGTATTCAAGAAATACTTGGACATGTTCATGATTGTTCATAGATAACATCCTTATTTATTCTCAAAGTGAGGATGAACACGTAGATTATCTGAGGATTGTCTTATAAATTCTTAAAGATCGTCAAATATTCGCCAAATTCAGTAGGTGTGAATTCAGTTTGAAATCATTAATATTCCTTGGTCATATTATTTCCTGCAAAGGTGTTTAGGTTGATCCTCAAAAGACCGAGGAAGTAATAAACCGGCCTAGACCCATCACTCCAACAAATATCAATAGTTTCTTTGGCTTAGTCAATTACTATAGATAGTTTGTTGAGGTGTTTTCCACTATTTATTATCCATGTCCAGGATGACTCAAAAGAAAGTTAAATTTCAGTGGTTTAAGTCTTTGATAAGAGTTTTTAGGGGTTGAATACTCAACTCATCATTACTTCAATTTTAACTCTGCCCTAGGGCTCAGATGGTTTTGTGATTACTGTGATGCTTCTAGGATTTAAATTTGCTGTATGTTGAGCCTGTATACAAATCAATCCTTATTAGTAGAACTACTTGACTTATGACGTCACGACTTGAATTTGGGCCTAGCCGTGTTAGGTATCTCAAGCCTATCATGAGCCGGAGACCACCCCCTTAGCCTTACCTTAAAAGCATAATAATGATAATAAACAATGAAAGACAACCAAAATGTACAGTAAAGATAGATAATTCTAATCAATCTCTAAGATTCAAAACACACAATCATCCCACACTTAACCACAAAATCCTCTAAAACAAGAAATGCCAACTAAGTTAAGACATGCCCCCGACTATGACCAAAAGCATCCAAAATGTAATACTAACAATATTGAAAACAATAAAGGAACTTTAAAAATAACAAGGCCTTTCAAAAGATGGAGGCTCACCACTTCATAATAGATCGACAGGAGTATCGAATCACCTAACACTGCACAGGAGTGACAAAAAATCCTTCAGACCCTACATCATGAAATGATGTATCATCTAAGGATGGTTAGTAGGGAGAGCACTAGCATGTAGCTTAGGGAAAGAGATTAAATAATGTAATTACCAAAATCCAGTCATAAACCATATGCATCACATTTATATACATATTTATAGGATGTAGGGATAGGGACAAGGGTCATAAACATAAGGGTTTAAAATATTAACCTGAACTATGCAACTCGCTCCATCCTAAAGGCATCTATGGTCTATATGGGTCCATCTCCCTATACTGGATGGGACCCATTGTGTGTTGGCTGTACGAATCCAGGAAAAATCGAGGAAAGGCTAAAGACACCAAGGCCATAACCCTATATATATGTATATATATGTATGTGTGTATGTATATATATATATATATATATATATATATATATAATGTGTGCACCATACACATGGTCACATAGACCTCCAACGCTGGTAAACGTGGTTTCTAGTGTTGATCCCCCAGGTTCTACACCTTCATGATAAGCTACACAATTCCTTTTAGGCCCAAATTAAAACACTTTACACATAAACCAACCATTAACTCATGGGTCTTATATTAAGGCATTACCAATTTGGTATCATCATACCAATATGCTTGCAAACTAATATAATTAAGCCAAACCAATCCATATAACTAAATTGTATCCCAAGTTCCATTTAAAATCCAAATTCAAGGAGACCAAGGTCATCCAAAACCATATTCATTTATTTATACTTTAATTCAATTGCAATGGGTTTAAAACACAAGTTAAATCATGCAATTATCCATTTTCAAAACTAGTTTACAAAGTGGGTTGAGGTTAATGCCATTATCAAGCCAAAATTCCATTAATTTAGAGAAACCCATGTCCCCCATTCCAACCATTAAAACAATGCACCAATTTAGTCCCCATAACCATTAATTAAAGCATGAATAAGCAATTTAAACAATGGGAAAAGAAATTCAAGTAAACCCAATCAAAATCCCTCAACCCAATTTCAAATTCATAATTTAAATCACATGAAAATTTTGGAGCTTGAATAGTGAATTCTTTGTAAAACCCTTGAGCTTTCTTGGGTTTTGGGTTAGAGAAAAAAATAATGATTTTGATCTTTGAAGACAGAAGGAAAAGGGTCAATTTTATGTTTATAAGTTGTGAAAAAGATGAAAATCCAAAATCCCCTCACCCCAAGTGAAAAAAATAAAAAAAAGGCTATTTTAACACGGTAACATGGCATGCCAATATCGTAAAGGCTAGCCTCCATTCCATGCTTCTATCGCAAAACTCAAGTGGAGTGGCACGCCACTATCATGGAGGCACACTTCCTTAGAGTTTTGAAATAGCCCCAAACCCCTTCTGAAAATTCTAAAACTTTCTATAAACATCTTTTTATTATCCCTAAATATAAATCAAGTTGAAAATCAACATTACGCATGCGGGAGGGTAAAAAATAAAATAGTTAAGATTTTATAAGGTATTACACATGATATTTAGTTGGCATACATTGTTTTAACCTTAAAGATTTGGAGGCATTACCTCTATGGGGTTTATGTTGATATCTTCAATATGTGTTCAGTCAGAAAGATCTAAATGTCTATAAAAAATGGATAGAGTTACTTAAGAATTATGATATAACTGTTTTTACTATCCGGGTGACGCCAATATATTGGATGATGCTCTTAGATTATTATCTATGTGAAGTGTTTCTCATGTAGATGATGACAATAAAGAACTAGCTCACGAGATTCATAGATTGGCAAGATTAGGAGTTCAGTTGGTTGACTCAGTCAAAGGTCGTATTTTGGTCCAAAATGGTTTGAAATCCTCCTTGGCAACCGAGGTGAAGGAAAATCAAGATAACGATCCTACTTTTCTTTAATTAAAAACTACAACCCAAAGTCAAAAGGTTGAGGTTTTCTACCTAGGGAGAGATGTTGTTTTTCGTTATTAGGGCAGACTATGTGCTCCAGATGTATATGACTTGAGACAATGGATGCTAGCGGTTGTTTAACTCTGCTGTGGTTGCTTTGTTGTATTTTTAAGGTGTGGGGATGATTGGTCTGGTTCCCGATGTATTTTGGCATGATTTATGTTAAATTATGATTTTTTGTGTCTTTAAGAGCCTTATAGTTGACTTCAATCAACATTTATTTATTCCTATATCTGTTGTAAAAATGGACTATGCCACCAGTTCTAGAACATTGATTTTAGGTTGGTAACATAGTTGGTGTGGTTTTATGACTTTTAGATCTCATTTCCACCCTCGATTTAGAAAGCTGTGAAATTGGCTTTTGGTGGTCACCTTTGTGAAAAAACCAATTTTTCAAAAATATATCTCCATTGAGTCTAAAGTGTCAAATTTAATAGGGTAGCATATTTTATTTGTGTTCATGGGATTTTGGATGAATCCCAAGGGATCCGCAGAGAATTGTACCCTATATATACCCTTGTTTTGCATTTTCCCTCATTTTTTAGACTTAAGAGGTTAGGTTTTCACATTTTTGAGTAATTTCTTCCATTTCTAAGATTGGGTAAGCTTCTAAACACCTATTTCAATAACTTTACTCCAATTTTATCATCTAATTCTTTTTTTAATGCGGATTAGAGTGAAAAAATGGGGATTTTGGCCCGAAAAGCCTAAAACTTGTATTTCTTTGATTCAAACCCTGTTTTCAACCCTTTTCACTTGGGTAAGTTACTAGTCTTATAATTATCAATTTTCTCTCAATTTCATCTGCAAAAGAACTTTAGATTCTTGATTTTAAAAAGGATTCTTGGGAATTTTGTTGGTAAAGCTTAAACATGGGTTTTCTTCAATATTGACCTTATTTTAACTTATTTTTGCTTGGGTTTTCAGCTATATACCCCTAAAATATGGGGAAAATATTTCAAAGATAAAATTTTGTTTTTCCTTATTTTTTTGAAAACCTATTTTGGAGGTCCATTTTGACCTCGACTTAAAAAATAGATAATATAGATATCATTGGCTTTATTTTGATGTATAGATTCTATATTTTTATGTTTCAGTTAATTTTGAGTCTGTTTGGGAGGAGTAAGGCTTCAGAGTCAACGCTTGCAAACCTATTTTGATATTCGAGGTAGGTTATGGCTTAACTTTTTTTAGACTGGGATGGGTAGTGAATGTTGATACAAAATCATGTTAAGAGTGTGGTAACTAATAAAAATAGATTTATTATCATGTTGTGCCAGTGAGGGGCCTATATAATGATGTTATTTGATGGTCTTGGTATACTATTTGTTACGCGTGATCGTGTGAGCTCTTATATAGTATTGTTGGCCTTGTTTACATGAAGTTAGTTGTGTATTGATTGATGTAAAATCCTAATGTGGTATTAATAATGTATTTTTATATGTTTCATTCTGTTGGAATACAATTTATGTTGAAATTCATGGATGGATAGAAACATTGAGTGGATTGTAGGCACACTTGGTTACTATATTTGTTGGACATTAAAATATTCTTTCTGGTTGGTTGTGAGCATTATATCTTTATATCATATACATTCATGAAACATTGGTACCACCATGGAAATACTGGAAACATTAACTTTTCTAACAAAAAATATGCTATTTTTAAAACCCTTCACTGAAGGATATGCCAGAGAGGATATATGGATATGGATTGAATATGAATTATATATGGGTTGATGAACCCACCATGGGTCCTAAGTCGAGAAGCTTTAGCTCCATATGTGTATATGGAGGTTTTACGACAACCTCGTGCATCACATTATTATTATCATCATTACCATCTTCATTCATCATTATTTTTATTGCATTTGTGTTACATTATGCCTTTATTTATGTTCTATTATCTCTCTTGATGTATAGTTGTCTATGTGTAATCTCTTCTCTACTACATGTACGTGTGATGTTGGTTTACTTGTATTCCTTTCTCGTATTTTCTATGATGTATGTGAAAATTATAAAACTGTTAGGTTAAATGGTGTAGGCTACCATTGTGGGACATTTTCTAATTGTAGGTGATGTTCCCTTAGTATGTAATTTGTATGATTTATGTTCTAATTTGCTCAATTGGCCTATGATATTAACTAAGTACAAGTGGACCGTACTTACCCCTACTGTGCTCTTTCGATGCAGATCCTGGTTTGAGTGTGCCTTAGGTGGTTGATTTAGGCTGCCTTTAGAGCTATTTGAGGTAGCGGTTGGATTCTTTCTTCTGGAGTTGACTAATATATTTCTTTATTTAGACTATGTCATTATTCATATTCTGAGATAGAGTATTCCTGTTTTGGATATCTTATGTATTTAATCTTGAGTTGTACTAGTGATGTTCTTGCACTGTGACACCAGGTCTTAGGATTATGGTATTGTTGGTTATGTCTTTCCGCTTTTCTATATTATATAGTTTGGCTTCATTCTAGAAACCTTACTTAGGTTATTGCTATTATTTTCCCTTTGTATTAGCTTGTGTGATAGGCTTACTTGTCAAGGTTTCCCATGATAAGTGCCATCATGACCCTTGAATTTTTGGGTCGTGACAAATTAGTATTAGAGTAGACAAGTTCATTGGTTTTAATAGTGTAAGAATGGGATGTGTAATGGAGTCTCGTGGATCAGTACATAGACATGTGTATCTATCTTTGAGAGGCTATAAGATGTCTTTAGGAAATTTCCCTTATTTGTTCCTTATCGTGTGTAATTTCCTTCAAACCTTGTGTTCCAAGTCATATTTCACTCTTTTTGATGCAGATGGTGATGACTAGATCTTGTGAGGTTGGAGATGCAGAGACTTTATTCAAGGAAAGAGCCCAGTTTAAAGGGCGAGTTGCGAGTCATGGACGGGTTCAAGGTAGTGGATGGGCACGTGGATATGCTCTATCTAGGGGTAGTGCTAGGGGACTTTCCCTTGAGCCTTGTGTTGAGTGTGTTGGAGATGTGCTATACCCTCCAGACCAGATGTAGAGGCTTCTGATGCTGTTATGATAGGTATTTTCCCCATTTGTTTTAGATCTGCATCTGTGTTATTTGATCTAGAATTGACTTTCTCCTATATGTCTACATATTTTGCCTGGGCTTTGATTCTGTTAGTAAGCCTTTTTCCATGACTATTCATGTATCTACCACTGTAGGAGATTTTTTAGTGGTGGATCATGTGTACCAATCTTGTGTTGTCACTTTTGATGGGTGTGAGACTTGGGTAGATTTTCTTGTCTTAGATATGATTGATTTCGATGTCATTCTGGGTATAGATTGGTTGGCGCCTTACCATAATGTCCTAGATTATAATGTTAAGACAATGACTTTAGCTCCACCGGGTGTGCCAAGGATAGGTAAGAAGGGTGCACTTTATTTGGGTCCCAAGAGGGTTATATACTATGTTCAGGATCATCGCTTTGTTTAGAGGGGATGCTTGACCTATTTGGCTCATATTCGTGATACTAGTGTTGCCTCTCCTCTTTCTCAAGATTCTGTTTTTGTTGTCTTTGAGTTCATAGATATGTTTCGTATGGATTTATCTAGTATGTGTAATTCCCCAGGAGTATCCCCTAGACGTCACATGGTGCTTAAGACTGCGAATAGCCCTAAGCTAACCCATAATATCTATTTAGGTGGAAATCACATGAGAACTGAACTCAAATATATAGAAAATTGAAGGTAAACGATCTCATATCTTAATAAAGGTCTTTAACTTGGAAATCTTTAAACAAACTTTTTGACTTGGAAACATAATAAGTCTGATAAGCCTATACTAATGTCTAGAGAGCCACTGGGACAAACCCCAGTTGACTCGAAAATAAACGAAAATCAAATAACTAAATCACTATTGTCAATGAGCAGAAGTCCAATAAACTAGGTCCTCAGACTATGAGGACTCTCCAAATGTCGAGATGTACGTGATGATGCCCGAACTTAATCGTGCTACTGGAATTGAGCACCCGAACCTACATTATAAGACAGTGTAGGACATAGACATATATGTGGGCTAGTACCTTTGGAATGTACTAAGTATGTGGGGTTAAATGCATAAGTAAAACAATAACTGAATGCACATATAAACTTTCAATTGATGTATGCTAAGTGTATTGTCTCACCTTGAACTTGAAATACACATAGACTGCAAGATCATAAATATGAATAATGAGGCATAAGGATAAACTTTGTGAGTCATACCTCCTTGTTTCTAAAAGCTTTTACTTTTACTCTTTCTAACGGGGGATTCTTCTAACTGGCATAAACTACGTGAGCTATCATGGAGTCCAACGTCTTACTCACTTTAGGGAGAGTTGTTCTATCCTTTCTATCGAAATAAAACCTTAACATAAGTGATCACTAAACTTCATCCATATTTGGAAAAAGCTTAACCTATGGTGGCTCATTGCTTCTAGGAATTTAGGATATGCTCATCCGTATTCCCTTCTCGGTTCTAAGTACTACCCCCAGAATACTTATGTCTCATACTTTAAGAAAGCCGCCTTAAAATAGCATAAGGGTTTATAGAATGAAAATCAGGTATGCTTCTCTTTTCTTTAAATCATAATCAAGATGAATAGTTATGGATTTCATATCTTATCTTTTGATCAAAAGATCAATCTTTCTTGAGTCATGAAATAATGTATGTTAATGAAGTTTCAAAGCCTTAAACTTCCTTGTAAACTTAATGCTTGTACTTAGAACTTGGAATTTATATTTTATTTCATAGGATTTCATAATAAAATATCATGCTCAATAATCACCTTGATATCTTTCAACAATATTCAGTCAAGATAGTGAAATTCAAATCATAATATGAATCTTGTAAGTCAAAACATGAATATATGTAAACCTTAATGCACTTAAAGCTTTCAATCATATGGTAGTATCATACTTCAAGAATATTTCTATCTGGTCATGAACCCTAATACAAAACAAGTAAATTTATTTCTAAAAATAATGCACTTTGGGCACAAGGATGAAGAATAACCTTGTTCATAAACCCAACATACCTGAAGTTTCTTGACTTGTGAAGAGATCTTGAACCTTGGGACTTGAAAGATAAATTTGGGGAGAGGAACCCTAATCATGATTTTCTTGAAGATAGGAGGAGGTAAGTTTTTTAATTGATTGGAAAGAGGAGGAAAATAATGCCTCTTTGTGGGTTATAGGTCGTGGTTGGGAGTTATAAGAGGGAAAAAGACCAAAAAGCCCTTTAACTGTACATTACAAAATTTGGTCCTCAGTCTATAAAACTTAACCATACTACTCGTATAGTGAGTTACAACTAGGCCTCCTAACCCATAAGCTTGACAAAACCTAAGAGAGTACATACTGGTCAACATAGGAGTTTTTACCTATCACTAGTAACATCTTTTATACTTCTTATAGTCCCCCACTCGTACCTTGGATAGAATATTTGGGAGCCTACAGTATTGAACTTATGACTTTACATCATACTACTCATATGATTCTTGATGTCTTTTAGGGTCAAATCGTACCTTGAAGCGAATCCAACCTACCCCACACTAACATGGTACGACTCACTACATACTACTTGAATGATGTATGTATGACTCAATGGATAGAGTCATATGATATACAAAAGCTTTCAAACATAGGGTATTAGAATATCTCTCTCTTGGAAACATTCATCCTTAATTGTGATGCACGTAGGGCTAGGGATATAGAAAAGAATCAACATCTCCACACTGAGTTTACAATCAGGCTTACTACTACCACAAGGGCTTAGTTTCTTACAATATAATATACGATATAGGAGCAATTCAATGAACTCTAAGAGAAAGGAATTGCTGGAAATAATAGTTTACCAAGGAACTGAATTGGAGAAAAATAGATGAGGATACTTGGTCATCATGTCTGCTTCAGCATCCCAAGTAGCTCCTTCAACTAACTAGTTTCTCCAAAGAACCTTTACTGATGCTACCTCCTTATTCCTTATCCTTGAACCTGCCTATCAAGTATCTCCACAGAAATCTCCTAATACATAAGGTTATCCTTGAACCCAATACTCTCTAGGGGAACTAATAAGGATGGATTTCCAATACACTTCTTAAGCATTGAAACATGAAACACTGGGTGAACTGCAATTAACTCTGATGGAAGGTTCAATTTGTAAGCAACCTCTCCTACGTATCTCACTATCTCATATGGACCAACAAATTAGGGACTTAGCATCCCCTTCTTTTCAAGTCTCATAATTCCCTTCATTGGAAAAACCTTCAAGAATACCCAATCGCCCACTTCAAATTTGAGCTCTCTCCTTCTTACATCAGCATATGATTTCTGATGGCTCTGAACAGTTCTCAGTCCCTCACAAATCAACTAAAACTTTTCCATAGATTCAAGAACAAAGTTAGGCCCAATCAAAGCCGCTTGAAAAACCTTGAACCATCCTATAGGTGATCTGTACCTACTCCATACAAACCTTCAAATGGAGCTATCTGAATGCTAGCGTGGTAACGATTGTTATAAGTAAACTTAATCAAAGGTAGATGGTCATTTCAAATTACTTTAAAGTCTAAACACACAATCTAACCTAACTCTAAAAGCATCATAATACACCACAAATCCATCTAACCCCTCCGACAGAGCTAACACCGGTGCCGAAGTCAACCTATCCTTCAACTCTTGGAAACTCTTCTTATACTTATTTGACCATATAAATTTACTTTCTTTTGAGACAACTTAGTTAATGGAGTGGATATAGAGGAGAACCCTTCAACGAATCTTCTATAATACCCAGCATAACCCAAAACGCTCCTGATATAGGATAGAGTGATGGTTCTAGGCCAGTTCTTCACTGCATAGTTTTCTGAGGATCTACATAGATACTAGCCCCTGAAATAACATGCCCCAAGAAGGCAACTAATTCCAACCAGAATTTAAATTTACCAAACTTCGTATATAATTAACGGTCCTTAAGGGTCCGTAACACTATTCTTATATGGTCTGCATACTCCTCCTCACTTATAGAATACACCAGTATGTCATCTATAAGGACAATGACAAACATTCCAAGTACTTCTTGGAGACCCTACTCATCAAATCCATAAAGGTGTAGGAGCATTTGTTAGTCCGACATAACCACAAACTCAAAATGATCATACCTAATTCGAAAAGCTATTTTTAGAATGTCTTGCTCCCTAACTTTTAACTGATGGTATCTCGACCTAAGGTCAATCTTGGAGAACTACCGGGAGCCCCGAAAATGATAAAAAAAGTCATTGATTCTAGGAATGAGATATGTTCTTGATGGTAACCTTGTTTAACTGTCTATAATCTATACACATTTTGAGAGTACCATCTTTCTTGCACAGGAAAAGGACTGGAGCACCCCATGGAGAAATACTGGATCTGATGAAACCTTTATCTAAGATATCCTTAAGATGCTCTTTTAACTCTTTAAGTTTGGCCAAATCTATATGATATAGAGAAATAGAGATGGGCTGAGTATCGGGAATAAGATCAATACTGAATTCTATTTCTCTACATGGAGGTACCCCTGGCAGATCTTTGGGAAAAACCTTCGAAAACTCATTGACTACATGAACTAATTGAACTATTGTGGCTTCAAACTTAGTATCCTTGACTCAAACTAAATGGTAGATGCACCATTTTGATATTAAATTTTTAGCCTTAAGATAAAATATGAAATGACCTGTAGGAGACTCAGAACTACCCTCCTACTCAAAAACTATCTCATTAAAAAACTGAAACTTCACCATGCGGGTGTGACAATCTATTGATGCATACATGAATAGAGCTAATCCATGCCTAAAATAACATCGAAATCCATAGTCTCTAACTTTATTAGGTTCGTTAGCATGATCTTATGGAGGATGGTAATGGGACACTCCCTATATATGGGCCTAGAAACAACTGACTTACCCACTAGGGTAGAAGCTTAGAAGGGCTTGGAGATACTTTTAGGACCTACTCCAAAATTTACAGCAACCAATAGAGTCACATAAGAGAGGTTTGATCCTGGGTCTAGCAAAACATATACATCAAGGTGGAAGACACAAAGCATACCAGTGACAACGTCTAGCGAACTCTCCTACTCCTTGACTCTATAACCCAGCTTGACACAACCATAACAGCCTCCTTTGTCCATCAAAGACTCACCAAGATGGGTCTTGCCATATTTGCACATGTCGAGTAGCTAGGCCTCCCAACTACAATGTTCTAAGACCTGGAGTTTGAAGTCCTGCCCTTCTGCTCTTGCTTGGTTCTGGGTGTAGGGGAATTGGCTGAAAAAAGTATAGGTACTGATGATTGACCCTGAAACTGTGAAAGACTTTCCTAGACCTTGGTTGACTATACTCAAACTGTCTAGTCCTAGCCCTCTTATTTCTCTTCTCTCTTTTCTTAAAAATTTTGCCTCAATCTATTGAGCATGAGTCATCAACTGAGAAATATCCATATCCCCAATAAGTAGGGCAGTCGTACACTCCTTAACCACCAAATAAGATCCCTAGTAACAAACTTACTCATATGAGCTCTAGAGTTAGATAGCAAATTGGGAGCATACTTAGACAACTGAGTGAACTTAAGGAAGTAATTCTTCACTATCATAGAGTCCTGCCTCAGGTTCATGAACTCTTCCACTTTATCCTCCCTCATCTCACACAGAAAGAACCTCTCTAGAAAATTATTTTGAAATACCTTCCAACCATAGGATCACCATTCTAACCCCTACCTTCCTTTCACATAACAACCCAATCATAAGCGACATCCTTCAACCTATAGGAGGCAAATTCTACACTCTCCTCTTTAGTCATACGCATAATATAAGTAATCTTTCCACCTTTGACCCATGGAACTCAGGTGGATTCATCCTTATAAAGTCCCAAGTATGGGCTGCAGCTAAATTACCATTTTGCTGAAGTGGGACTGATGCTTGTTGGTTTCCCTAAACATTGGTATTCACAGCTTGGGCCAACTCTTGAAAGGCAACTTAAAATTTATCATGAGACACATTCTCATTCAGAGGGTCAACATTTGGGGGTGGTTTATCATCATTTTTGCATGCATCGAGTTTTTGAGGCAGCTTATTCTATCACATAAAAGCATGAGTTAAGGATAATAGAGGCAACTTTAAGAACGATAGACCATGAAGTAAATGATGATTTCTAACTTGTTCCATATCCTCCTGCTCATAAATATAATGTGCTTCACACTCATGATCAAGACTCTACATAACGCGGCTTTTCTAACTTACTAGGACTCTTTAAACCTTATGCTCTGATACCAAGTTTGTAACACACCGAGAGTACCCCGTAGATGTTAGATGGTGCTCAAGACTATGAATAGCACTAAGCTAACCCATAATATCTATTTATCTTGAAACTAACATGAGAAGTGCTCTCACATATATACAAACTTGAAGGGAAATGATCTCTTATCTTAATAAAGGTCTTTAACTTGGAAATCTTTAAACAAATTCTTTGAAATAGAAAATAATTAGTTTGACAAACCTCTATTAATGTGTAGAGATCCACTAGGACAAACCCCAACTGACCGAACATAAACAAAAATCAAATAACTTAAACACTATTATCAATGAGTAGTAGTTTGATAAACTGGGTCCTCAGACTATGAGGTCTCACCAAAAGTCAGGATGTAGGTGATAATGCCCACAGTCAATTGTTCTACTGGAAACGAGCACCCGAACCTACATTATAAAATAATGTATCACATAGACATATATATGGATTAGTCACTCTAGAATGTACTGAGTATATGAGGGTGAATTCATAAGTAAAACAATAATTGAATGAACATATAAAATTTCAAATAATGTATGCTAAGTGCAAAATAAATCACCTTGAACTTGAAATAAACAAAGACTGCAAGATCATAAATATGAATAGTGAGGCATAAGGATAAACTTTGTGATTCATAACACCTTGTTTATAAAAGATTTTACTTTTACTCTTTTTAATGGGGGATTCTTCTAACCGACATAAGCCATGTGAGCTACCATAGAGTCCAATGTCTTACCCATATTGGGGATAGCTGTTCTATCCTTTCACCTGAATAGAACCTTAAGTGATGACTGAACTTCTCCATATTAGGAAAAATCTTAAACTATGGTGGCTTGTAGTTTTTAGGAATTCAGGATACGCTCATCCGCATTCCCTTCTCAGTGCTAAATACTACCCCCAAAATACTTATATGCTCATACTTTAGTAAATCTACCTTAAAATAGCATAAGTGTTTATAGAATGAAAACCAGTTATGCTTCTCTTTTGTTTAAATCATAATTATGATGAATAGTTGTAGATTTCATATCTTATATTTAGATCAAAAGAACAATCTTTCTTAAATCATGCTATAATGTATGTGAATGAAGTTTCAAAGGCTTAAACTTCTATGTAAGCTTAATGTTTGTGCTTGGAACTTGGAATTTCTGCTTTATTTCATAGGATTTCATTATAAAACATCATGCTCAATAATCACCTTTACATCTTTCTATAATATTAAGCCAAGATAGTGAAATTCAAATCTTAATATGAATCTTGTAAATCAAAACATGAATATATGTAAACCTTGATGCACTTAAAGCTTTTAATCACATGGTAGTATCACACTTTAAGAATATGGCTATTTGGACATGAACTCTAATTCTAACCAAGTAAATTTAATTCTTAAAACTATGAACTTTGGACACAAAGATAAAAGAATAACCTTGTTCATAAACCCCACATACCTAAAGTTTCTTGACTTGTGAATAGAGCCTGAACCTTGGGACTTGAAAGATGAATTTTGGGAGAGTAACCTTAATCTTGATGTTCTTAAAGATAGGAGGAGGTCAGTGTTGTTAATTGATTGGAAAGAGAATGAAAATAATGCCTCTTTATGGGTTATAGGTTGTGGTTGGGAATTATAAAGAGGAAAAAACCAAAAAGCCTTAATTGAATATTACAAAATTTGGTTATCAGTCTATACGACTTAACCATACAACTCGTATGGTGAGGTAATACTAGGCCTCCTAACTCGTAAGCTTGATAAAACCTAAGAGAGTACATACTAGTCAACATACGAGTCTATACCTACGACTAGTAATATGTCCATACGACTTATAGCCCCCCACTCATACCTTGGATAGAATATTTGAAAGACTATATATTTAAACTCACCACTTCACATCATACTTTCACATTATAATACTTGTATGATTCTTGATGACTTATACGGTCAACTTGTACCTTGAATAGAATCCAACTTAACCCACTCTGATTTTTTGGAACCAGAATGCCACACAGTGCTCGTGATCTCAAAGGACCACAAGATAACCCTCTGCTGGTACTTTTAACTGAGCACTGTATAATATACTAAAATAAACATGGAAAACTGGATGAAACTTGGCATAAGATTCAAAACATCTAAAATACTCAAAAGTAAAAACTGAATACTGATACATCTGTCCGAAAAGCCTCTAAACTGTCTGAACTGTGGAGTCGATTGGACATGCCCCCAACTAACTCCATCTACTAAAAATAAACTGAGTCTAATTCCATAATAAAATAAGGATTATCCTCGAGTGATGAGGACTCACTGCTAAGTCAACTACTACTGGATGAGCTTGGACTGTTAAGGTGTCCTAGATCTCGCTCTTCTGAACCTATGGTATAAGACAACATAGCGCAAGAGAAAAATATGTTTCAGTACTTTGAATGTACTGGTATGCTAGATGAGGTAAGACTGAATGCAAGGGCTTATGAATGAACATTACTTAACTGAATAAAATGAGAGTACTGAATGGGGATATATGCATGAACGCACAAAACAAAACTGGAATCTCAGTAACACTGAATACGAACTCTGAATACTGGTTTCTAAATACTGATCACTGATGAATGGGTCTACTAATACTGATTTCTGAGTTTACTAACTTTGGAATACTGAATAACTGAATCTACTCATATCAATAATTGAGTTCTAAGCTTGCGACTATCGACTGACTAAATCTAAGATCAAACCTCTCTAACAAATGATCTCTATATCTACAAATAATGATAAGGGATAATTGTATTTGAGATCAGACCTATCTAGCGGAAGATATCTAAATCTTTTAATAATAAATATATTGGAGTGAGTTAGAGATCAGGCCTATCTAATGGGTGATCTCTGGATCTATTATTACTGATATTGATTAACTTTAGGTGAGACCAAGCCTATCTAGCGGGTGGTCTATGAATCTATGGAACTATGTAAGTTCCTTACTGAGATGGGTGATTGTATTTGACAGTCTTGATTTCTGAGTTCGACTTTGAAGACTGATACTGAAATTGTAACTATAGGAGTTTTCACTTAATTGACATGCCCCAGATCAGAACTAGCGGGGTCCAACCTGTAACCCCAGCTAAAAGGGTGTCAATACAAGAACTCTACTATGGTTAAGCCTCTCTAATGGGTGACCCTAAATAGGAATTCAAGCCTAAAGCAGTATGATACTCAAGCCTTAATCTAACGGGTGACTCCCAGTCCTGCGCTGGCTATGTAGTTTTGGAGTTCAGGGATTGTTACTAATGACTCTACCTCTCTAATGGGGGAGCCTTCATCCCTGCACTCGCTCGGTGCTAGTTCCTACTCCCAACTGAAGGACTCTGAACTGATTCTTAACTGAACTTAGACTGAGCTGAATTATTTATTGTTCATATTTCTTGACTAATCTGGCTGAGTTCACTTGGTTCCTTTATCTGAAAGAATGCTACCTGGATTCTACTATCTGGCTAAATGCTACTGAATTCTTGTTATCCTACTGAGTTTCACTAAAGTCTGAGCTGAATACTGAATACTACTGAGTACTACTGAATACACTTGAGTCGGAACTGAATACTAAGTCATATTAGACTGATATTGAGACTGGATTGTACTTAGTGAGATCACTAAATTTCCTTAAGTTTTGTAACTATCTGAATTCTACTGAGCATAGCACCACTGAGATTATCTTGAGACTGACTCAGCTCTAGAAAAGCAACTAAATTTTGGGTATTAGATACCCCTAGGACTCAATAACATAAATATCATAAAACATGACAACTCGTACATGACATGACAATAGGCTATCATCCACAACATAATCAATGCGATATCTCATCAATCACTTAAATATCATGAACATGTAATGGTATAGAAAGTGCTTACCAATATCTTAAAGTTCACTCAATAAGGAATACACATGTAGGAGTGCACACAACATATCATAAATCATTCAATAAGGCTTTTCAACAAACACTTGGCTTGCGTGAACATATACATAATTGGGGATTTCTTGCTAACCATGCTATATTGACTCTATTTCCTTCACATAAGCATTTTGTCAAACATATGGGGAGCATGATTTAGTTATACAACAAATACTACACCTAAGTATCATGATTTCATCAACCAACATACAACTTGAATAGGGTTTATCATGAACATCACACAATTAATCACATGCTAGAAACAATTCCTAATACCTGTAGTCTAAATCATGAATTAAAACTCAACAACACATACTCATGAACTTCAACACACATAAATCATGAAATCTCATAAATACATAAACTTTGTAATTTTAAAAAGGATTCTTGGACTTCTTCGGGGGAAGGAACCCAAGAATCAACATCTAACATACCTTAGGAGACTCTTTCTTGAAGGTTCTTGGAGAGATTCTTGGTTTCTTTAGTTTTCTTGAAGAAGGATTTTGATCTTTGTTCTTGGGTTTTTGATCTTGAAGGAAACCCTAGCTTTTGATTTTATAGATGAATAATGAAGTTGGGATCCTTGATTTGATATAAATAGGTGCTATGAAGGATAGAAAAAGACCAAAAAGCCCTTTCTAAAATGACTAAAAATTACTGAACAGGATATACAATGGTCCGTCGTTGGGCTGATGATCCATCGGACTGACCATCGCACCTAGACTAGAAGTGGGACTTACTGCCTCGTCAAGACGGCCTAGGGCAACGGTTCGTTACTAGCTCGATGGTCCATCAGTCTTGACTGTCTTACTTGGCCAATGAATGGGGCTACTGCCTCATGAAAATGGCTATGGGCAATGGTCCATCACTAGCTCGATGGTCCGTCGGCCTGCCTGAAACACCTGGGCAGTTCAGGCAGCTTTCTGTAAAATGTCTATAACTTTTTACCCCAACATTGAATTTTGACGAATTTGGTATTGACGGAAAGCTTATTAAATTCTCTACATGAATATTCCTTATGGTTTAAAATATTTCTCACTTGGAAAGTCAGTCCTTACTCTTCTTAAGTATGAAACTCGACTTAAAAAAAGTTTGGGGTATTACAATATGACTCACTACTTACTACTTATTTGATGTATGTATGACCTAATAGATAGGGTCGTATGATGTACAGAAGATTTTAGAAATGGGGTATTATAGTATACCTCTGGATCATGATATTAATTTGTCCATTTATTTTGAGTCAGACACCAATCCAAGCTCATCGTTATTCCTCCTTATAGAATAGCCCCAGTCTAGTTGAAGGAATTAAAGGATCAGTTGTAGGAGTTGTTGGATAAAGGATTTATCTGACCTAGTTTATTACCTTAGCGTGCACCTATTTTATTTGTAAAGAAAAAGGATGGGTTCATGCGTATGTGTATTGATTATTGGCATTTGAATAAGACTACAATTAAGAATAAATATCCTCTTCCTCATTTAACAATTTGTTTGACCAGCTTCAGGGTGCTTTGGTGTTTTCAAAGATTGTTTTGAGATCTGGGATATCACCAGTTAAGGATTAGAGCTTCTAATATTCTAAAGATAGCTTTTTGGACTCAATACGAGCTTTTAGGAATTCATGGTCATGTCCTTTGGGTAGGCCAATGCCCCAACTTTGTTCATGGAGTTGATAAACTATGTATTTCAACCATATCTCAACTCCTTTTTTGATTGGGTTTATGTATGATATCTTGCTTTATTCCAAGGGTGTGGCCTACATGAGGAGCATTTGTGGATTGTTCTTGATGAAAAATAGGGGATTGAACCACACTATGAGGGGCCAGGTCCCTTAAAGTCAGTCATAGACAATGACATTGTAAAGCAGTACAGAAGCTAAAACTATAACACCCCAAAGTTTTCTAACTAATTTCGTCCCAAGAATGTCAAGTATTATATTCTAAATTTAATGATTTTTATTTCATGGGGAATTTACAAGAATTTCACTTTTAGTTATGTGGGAAATTCAATAAGCTTTCCATTGATATAAGATTTGTCTAAATTTGATAATCGGGTTAGAAGTTATGACTATTTCAAGTCCCTATCGTAAAACACCGTCATCTCAGTCAGTGGCACGTCGCTCCATAAGCCAAAATGACATTTTTCAATCTCCAGTAAGACTCGATAATTTCACCACATCATGGAGGGCTCCCAAATTCCAACTGTCAAAATTAAGTGAAGCTCCACAATGTCCCCGTATTGCATCGTCGTTCAATTTCTCAGTTGTCAAATTCCAGTGAGACGATGCGATAGTGCCATGTCGCGCTAGGGGTCCAAGTCGGAAAATTTTCATAAAAATCAAAAGACGCATCCAGGGTTAAATGGATTTTTTCCCATGATTTTAGTTCAACCTTTAACACAAAATTTAACCCTACATGACCTAAGAATATCATTATTCACTCTATTTTTTCCAAATTGAGTTGCTCTCTCTCAAGCCAAGGAACCCTAACTCTCAAATTCAAGGGCCAAATTACAAGAACTCTCCATCAATCCTTCCAAATTCATTAACTCGGGTATGTCAAGTGTTGATTCATGGGTCCCTTTCACCCATGAAGCTCAAGAAACTCTTTTCAAAGTTCAAGTGTATGGATTTTTATGAATCCTATATTGGGTTTTCTTTTGTTCATGTTGATGATGACCAATTAAATTCTAATCCATGCTTGGTGATGAATTTTATGTGGAATCAGTTTTTATATGAGTAGATTAATGTGAACCCATGATTAAACCCTTCATTTGTGAAATTAGAATTGAATCATGATGTTTACTTGTTGTGCAATATGGTCTACATATAATATGTTCATTATGTGCTTGATGAATTGCCTATGTGAACTAATAAGAGAAGAAACCATGCCATGATTAGTTTATGTGTAAGTGTTAGATAAATTGTCCATGAGAATGGATTAATGCCATGATATAGTATACAATTATGTATTCCCCATTCATGCAAAAGTGATACACCCTAAGTGTTCGTTGAAATGTCTTAATGAATAAATTTTGAGTATATAGCCATTATTGGGCTTTTAGGCTTGTGTCATGATTTACATATTATGCTATCGAGTCCTGGGGGTATTTAATACCTGATAATTTAGCTGTGTGCCTAGAGTCTGTGTCATGTTTTCACGATATACTCAGTCAAGCCATATTCAGTAGAATTCAGTCAGTCAAGTGACTCAGGTAAACTCAGTAATCCCTGTATTCTTAGAAAGCTCATTACTTCAGTAATCTCATTAGTATTCCATCAGTCATCAAAACTCAATGAACTCAGTTCATTTTAGTTTAGTTAATCATGTTCAGTGTCTATTCAGATGGGAGTAGATTTTAGCACCGAGTGAATCCAAGGATATGGACACACATTGATAGTTGAGGGTGTGATCCTTAGAAGCAATCCTTGCATTTTAGAACTATGTATCCAACATAGGTTGAGACATCAACACTAGTAGATGAGGGTTGATAAGGTGGTTAAACCCTATCAGATGAGGTTCACACCGTTCTCTTTTGGAGACACTGTCAGATGAGGGTCACACACAGTTTGTCTTTACCAATGGCGTGGTATTTAAACCCTTCCAACTGGGGTTACAGATTGCACCCCAACCTAGCTATATTTATTTATTTGGGGCATGTTGGTTAGATAACTACTTCCCACAGTTACAGTTTCAAACTCAGTATTAGTAATAGAACTCATATAGCTCTTCAGAATTTTAGGACTGTCAAATACAGTCAACTCAGAATAGTACGAAACTCAGTTAGTTCCATCAGAACCTAAACTATTAGATACAGTTTCTCAGTATTAGTTATATCAGTTATCAGTGACTCATGTTATCAGCAATTAGACTCAGTAGCCAGTACCATCACAAATTCAGTCACAGTCACTTATTCATGCATGTATTCTCAAGTTCATGTTATTCAATCGGTTAGCATTGCTCATTCATTTGAACCCTTTGCATTCAGCCTACCTCACTTGCATACCAGTATATTCAAATGTACTGACGCATTTGCTCTATGGTATTTTATACCATAGGTTCAGAAGCATGAGCTCTAGAGCATCGGTAATATCCCAGTACCCAGTAGTTAGAGTCAGCAGTGAGTCCTTATTCTTTGAGGACATGAGTATTATTCTATCATTTTGGTACTTAGTTTATTGCAGTAGTTGGAGTTAGTTGGGGACATGTCCCAAAAACTCCTTATTCAGACTGTTAGAGGCTTTTCAAACTATCATGATTAGACAGTTATTTTAGTTGTTTTTGGGTATTTCATACCCCACCCATATGTTATATTTTATCAGATACTATGACTCAGTTTTGACCCTTTTGGCCTTTCATCCTTTATTTGCGCATTTATACAGTATAATATGAAGTGTTCAGGTACAAATATCAGCCATGGGTTGGCTTATGGTCCTTCGGAGTCATGAGCACCGTATAGCATTTAGGGTACCATATTCGGGGCATTACAAAAACTTTGAATGAATTTAAAAAACACAAAGATTTAATACGGAAACCTTCTTGCTAAAGGGAGGAAAAAGCATGCTTGCCCTTACAAGAACTCAACAATCCACTATAATTAACCTCTTGATTACAAACTCAAATTGAAATTATCTCTAGGCTCCACCTGTTTGTAATAACTCAAATACAAGCCTACCTTGACAACTGTGCCAAGAACTCACCTTGATATTCATTAACTTTAACTAATATCAAACTCAGGTAACTCTACCTAAGCACTCTCAAGAACAAAAAACAAGATTACTCCTATAACATAAGTAATTCAATTACAATCCAAGACTCGACTCAAAAGCATACACTTTACAATCCAAGACTCGACTCAAAAGCATACACTCTCTCAGTACACAAAGATTTGGGACTTGAGAAATATTTAAGTTTTTGAGAATTTCTATCTTGAACAATCAGACTGAAAAAACCACTCAATTGAGAAGCATTCTTTTCATTTTATAGTGGACTAATGATGAGGATAGAAATTTGATTGGGTCAGGTATCCTGATAGTTACAACGTCACCTGCCCAGTTTGTTAGACTAGAAGACAAAACTGCACAGGACAGTGACAACTGTACTAAATTCATGAAGACCTAGGGACCTGGTCCCTTATTGTCATCTGATCATCATCAAAACAAGACATAGAAATTTTCTCCCTTTTTGATGGTGATAAACCAACAATAGATTTTGAGCATCAATGTTCACTCACCTCATTCAATTAGAGTGATCACTACTACTGTCGATGAATGGTCCCCTATCACTATAAACCTTACTTTCTCCCTATCAATATGCCATCTTGCTTTTCCAACATTCTTACCCCTGTCAATATGCCTTTCAACATTCAACACCTATGGACCTGGTACCTGGCACCTGGTCCTTAACTGTAATACTCCATATTTTCCTAGCATGAATTAAGTCCTAATATATGACCATTTATATATAAAACTATTTAAATACCCATTATTTTTTAGTTTAGAGCCTGCTATTGCATAGAAAATTCAATTAGCTATCCAACGATGTAAAATTCGCCAAAATCCAATAATCGAGTAAAAAGTTATGGCGATTTTAAGTTTCAGTCATTAAACTAAGTCATTTTGGTCATTAGCGTGTTGCGGAGCCAGTCTAAATTATAATTGTTAATTTCCAGTAAGAGACCGCGATATTGGCACGTCGCGCCAAAGATCTAGTTCACATTTGGCAATTTCTAGTGAGCCTCCGTGATAATAGCGCATCGCGGAGGTGGCCAAAATGGCATTCCAAAGCCTTACTGCAATAGTTCCACGTCATGCCAAGCTTTTAGGTCCCAATCGTCAATTTTTAGTTAGGTTCCGCAATCCTGCCATGTCATGCCAAGGTCTCAAATCGGGATTTTTAGTTTTACAATTCCACGTTTTAATTTTTAAGGGACTGTTTGGTCATTTTCCTAATCCCTAAATTCATTCTAAACACGAATTTAAAGCCTAATCAGGCATCATATGCCTATTATTCACAAATTACTCAAAAGGGGATCCATTCTCTTCAAGAACACAAATATCCTAGCTCTAAAATTCAAGGCTAAATCTTAAGAACTCACCATAAATTCTCTCAAATTCATTAATCCAGGTATGTTAAATGTTCATCCATGGGTTCCTTTAACCCATGGAGTCCAAGCATCTGATTTAAATTTCAAAATTTTGATCTTTTCAGTGTTTTAATTTTAAATTATGATTTCACCTATGAATCTCCATACATTATGATTTTACACCTTGTATAGATGAAATTATTGTTCCTATTCAATTATCCATGTTTTAATGTTATCATTCATTGAATTAATCATGATTTAGTACTACTCATGTTGAATTCATGCTATTACTACAAGTTCCCTAACATTACTATGATTTGAACAAACTATAAACTACAATTGTTTGACAAAATGCCTACAAGAATACATGGTTGATAAAAGCCTTCATGTTATGTCCTCTAAGTTTAAGTATCATGTTACTATTATTGTTTTTGAGTCCTGGGGATATTGAATACCCAAAAATCATATCTTCTTATTTAGTCTCATCTCAGTATCTTCAGAATAACTTCAGAATACATATTATGAGCATTACTAGGTCAGTTAGTCAAACTAAGAATAGTCAGTAACACAACATCATTCAGTTGGGAGTAGGACTTAGCACCGAACGAGTATAGAGATAGAAGTTTCCCCGACAGATAGGTAAAGTTGCTAGTAGCAATCCCTAAAATCCAAAACTATGTAGCCAGTGTAGGATATCAAAAGTCACCCATCAGTGTAGGCTTGACTATCTCGCAGGGCCACCCATCAGTTTAGACTTAACACCCTTAATTTTTTAGGACAGTACATCATTATTGTAGATCCACAAATCCAGTATTAGTACCCGTGTCGCAGTATTGACACCCTTCCAACTGGGGTTACAGGTTAGACCCCAATTATCTCATATTAGGGAATGTCGATTAGATGATAGCTTCTACAGTCTCAGTCTAATTATCAAATCAGTAGTTCAGTCTCAGTGTTGTTTGAACAAGGCATACAAATATTAGTTATTTCAGTTTATAGACTTCTATTCAGTTCATATTATATGCTTGGTCATGCATTCCAGTATTTAAAGATTTTACATATTTTTCAGTATCTATAAATTTTATGTTTTCTATTTAGTATTCCATGTTTTACATGTATATTTAGATAATTATTATTCCTGTTCATGAAACCATGCATACCACCCTTCCTCATTTAGCATATCAGTACATGCAAAGTACTGATCGCATACCTTTCTTTTGTGCTATGATGTATTATATCATAGGTTCTGATGCTTAGTTCCTGGATCACGCTTAGACTTCTCAGACTCTCAGCAGTAGCAGTGGTGAGTCCTCATATTTTGAGGATGGATTTTTTTATTTCATGCTTTCAGTCTAATAGTTAGTTGAAGTTAGTTAGGGCCTGTCCCATCAACTCACAATTATTTAGTTTAGAGTAAGTCAGACAATACAGTCAGTTATTCATTATGTGGTGGGGTGCACCAGTTTTATTCGTGCATAAGAAAGATGGTTCTCTCAGAATATACGTAGACTACCGTCAGTTGAATAGAGTCACAGTCAAGAATAAATTCCACTTCTGAGAATCGATGACTTGTTTGTCCAACTTCAGGGTGTCATCTACTTTTCCAAGATAGAGCTCAATCAGGCAATCATCAGCTCAGGGTTAGGGAATGTGACATTCGAAAAATAGCTTTTCAAACTCGATATGGTCATTTTGAATTTCTATTCATGTCCTTTAGTCTCATGAATACCCCATAAGCCTTCATGGACTTAATGAACTGAATGTTCAAGCAGTACTTGGACATGTTCATCATAGTCTTTATTGATGACATTCTTGTTTACTCCCATAGAGAAAATGATCTTACAGACCATCTCAGAATAGTGTTACAGACTCTTAGAGCTCACTAGTTGTCCGCTAAATTTATTAAGTGTGAATTTTTGCTAAGATCAGTAGCTTTTCTTGGCCATATTATTTTTGGTGATGGCATTAAAGTTGATTCTCAAAAGACCAAGGCAGCGAGGAGCTGACTTAGACCTATCTCTCCATTAGATATCAGAAGTTTCTTGGGTTTTATTGGCTATTACTGTCGTTTTTCATCTATTGCATCCCCCATGTCCATATTGACTCAGATCCCTGTGAGAAGAGTTTTCAGGAGTTGAAGACTCGACTTACCTCAGCCCCAATTCTTACCTTGCCAGATGGTTAAGATTGGTTTGTTGGGTTCTGTGATGTATCCAGAGTAGGTTTAGGTTGTGTCCTTATGCAGAGAGGAAATGCCATAGCCAATGCCTTAAGGCAGCTTAATCTCTATGAGAAGAACTAACTGGCTCATGATCTTAAGCTAACAGCTGTAGTATTTGCCTTAAAGATTTGGAGACATTACTTGTATGGGGGTGTATGTTGATATGTTTCATTGATCACAAAATCTTGTAGTATGTGTTCTTTCAGAAAGACTTGAATTGATTTAGAGGAGGTGGTTAGAGTTATTGAAAGATTATGACATGAGTGTTTTGTATCATCCGGGCAAGGCCAATGTTATGGTAAATGCTCTTAGTAGATTGTCTATGAGTAGTGTTGCTTATGTTGAGAATGGTAAGAAGAAATTAGATCAGGAAGTTTATCAGCTTGCCCGACTAGGTGTCTGCTTAGTCGATTTAGGATAAGGTAGTGTATGGGTACAGAGTAACTCAAAATCTTCTCTAGTTTCTGAAGTAAAGGAAAAGCAAGATAGAGATCCCAATCTAGTTATGTTGAAAGAATCAGTCAGAAACCAGAAGGTGGAGGTTTTCTCCCAAGGGGGAGATAATGTGCTGCGTTGTTAGGGTCGGCTATATGTGTCTAGTGTAGATGACTTGAGGCAATGAATTTTTGCAAAAACGCATGGTGCGTGTTACTCTATTCATCCAAAGGCCACTAAGATATACTATGATTTGCGGGAGATCTATTAGTGGAGCAGGATGAAGAAGGACGTTGCAGAGTTTGTAGTTAAGTGCTCTACATGCCAGCAGGTTAAGATTAAGCATAGAATCCTAGTGGGTCCATGAAGGAGTTCAACTTTACTACATGGAAATGGGAAGAAGTGAATATCGACTTTGTGATGGGTCTGCCTTGTACTCATCATCAGCATGATTCATTTGGGTTATCGTAGATAGGTTGACTAAATCAGCTTATTTCTTATCAGTCTATACCTCATATTTAGTCGAGGAATATGCCAAAATCTATCTTAGAGAGTTGGTTAGGTTACATGGTGTTCCCTTATCTATCATCTCTGATAAAGGTACCCAGTTTACCTCTCACTTCTGGAAAGAATTCCAAAAGGGTCTTGGTACCCAAGTCCATCTAAGTACAGCCTTCACCCTCAGATAGATGGTCCAGAAGAAAGGACCATTCAGACTCTCAAATATATGCGGAGATCATACGTAGTTGAATTTAAAGGTAGTTGGGATGACCACTTTCCTTTGATCAAATTCGCATTTAATAATAGGTATCATTCTAGTATCCAGATGGCTCCGTTTGAGGATCTTTATGGTAGGAGATGTAGATCTTAGATTGGTTGGTTTGAAGTAGGTAAGGCCATAGTAGTAGGGCCTAACTTGGTGTTTGATTCCTTAGAGAAGGTTCAGTTGATCATAGAAAAGCTTAGAGCATCCCAGAGCCGACATAAGTAGTATGCAGATATGGAAAGAAAGGTTCTCAAGTTTGAGATTGCTGATTCTGTGTACTCAAAAATATCTCCAATGAAAGGGGTAAAGAGGTTTGGTAAGAAAGGGAAACTCAGTCCCTGCTATGTCGGTCCTGTCAGAATTCTCAGTCATTTTTAAAAGGTAGCTTACGAGCTTGAGTTTCCTTCAGATCTAGATTTAGTACACCTAGTGTTCCATGTCTCATTGTCGAAAAAGTGTATTGGTGATCCAGCTGTAGTTGCTCCCCTAGAAAGCGTAGATGTTCAGTACAGTTTTTTCTATGTGAAAGTTCCAGTTAAAATTCTTGATCATCAAGTTTGTAGACTAAGGAACAAAGAAGTTCCACTAGTCAAAGTTCTTTGGCGGAATCAGCCTGTTGAGGGAGCCACTTGGGAAGCAGAAATAGATATGCGGACCAAGTACCCTCATTTTTCTTCACTAATTTAGATTCGGTTTAAGGTACTAATCTTTTTAAGATTTCTCTCTATCATACTCAGTTGGAGTTGCACATCATGCTCAAGTCAGTCGTGCATTTATAACTCAATTCAGTCATGCATTCCATGCATCAGATATGCTTGTTTCGTGTGTAATCTCAGTCCATCAGTTTTCCTCAGCTTAACCAGTCTCATTTGAGGATGAATGATTCCAAGGAGGAGATATTGTAATACCCCATATTTCCATAGCATGAATTAAGTCCCAATACATGAGCATTCATTTATAAAATTTTTGAAATACCCATTATTTTTTAGTTTAGAGCTTGCCATTGCATAGGAAATTCAATTAGCTTTCCAATGATATAAAATTCTCCCAAATCCGATAACCATGTAAGAAATTATGGAAATTTTAAGTTTTTGTCATTAAACACCGTCATTTTGGTCACTAGCGCATCGCGGAGCCAGTCTAAATGACAATTTTAAATTTCTAGTAAGACACCGCGATATTGGCACGTTACGCCAAGGATGCAGTTCACATTTGGCAATTTTTAGTGAGCCTCCGCGATAATGGCGCATCGCGAATGTAGACAAAATGGCATTCCAAAGGCTTACCGAGTGACGCCAAGCTTCCAGGTCCCATTCGTCAATTTCCAGTGAGGCTCCATGATCCTGGAGCATCGCGCCAGGGCCTCAAATCAGGATTTTCAATTTTCTAGTTCCGCGTTTTAATTTCTAAAGGGCTGTTTGGTGATTTTCCAAAGCCCTAAACTCGTCCTAAACATGAAATTAAAGACTAATAGGGCATCATATGCCTATTATTCTCAAATTACTCCAAAGGGGATCCATTCTCTTCAAGAACACAAAAACCCTAACTCTCAAATTCAAGGCCAAATCTTAAAAACTCACCATCAATCCTCTCAAATTCATTAACCTAGGTATGTTAAATGTTCATCCATGGGTTCCTTTCTTCCATGGAGTCCAAGCATCCAATTTAAATTTCAAAATTGTGATCTTTTCAAGTTATTTTAATTTTAAATTATGATTTTACCCATGAATCTCCATGAACTATGATTTTACACTGTGAATAATGAAATTATTGTTGTTATTCAATTCTCCATGTTTTAATATTATCATTCATTAAACTAATCATGATTTAGTACTATTCATATTGAATTCATGCTATAACTATAAGTTCCCTAATATCTGTATGATTTGACCAAACTATGAACTACAAGTGTATGATAAAATGCTTACAAGAATACATGTTTGATAAAAGCCTTCATGCTATGTCCTCTAAGTTTAAGTATCATGTTACTATTTTTTATTTGAGTCCTGTGGGTATTGAATACCTGAAAACCATAGCTGCTTATTTAGCCTCATCTCATTATCTTCAGAATAACTTCAGAATACATTTTATGAGCATTACTAGGTCAGTTAGTTACACTCAGAATAGTTAGTAACTTAGTGTCATTCAGTTGGGAGTAGGACTTAGCAACGAACGAGTGTAGGGATGGCGGCTTACCTGACAGATAGACAGAGTCGCTAGTAGCAGTCCCTAAACTCTAGAACTACACAGCCAGCATAGGATATTAGTAGTCACCCGTCAGTGTAGGCTTGACTATCTCGCAGGGGTCACCATTCAGTTCAGGCTTAACACCCTTAGTCCTTCGGGATAGTACATTAGTATAGTGGTTTCACATAGCCAATGTTAGTACCCATGGCACGGTAGTGACACCCTTTCAACTAGGGTTATGCGTTGGACCCCAATTAGCTCAGATTGGGGAATGTCAATTAGACGATAGCTCCCATAGTCTCAGTCCAATAATTAGATTGTATTTCAGTCTCAGTGTTGTTTAACCAAGGATTATTTTTGTATTTCAATTTACAGATTTCTATTCAGTTTATGTTATATGCTTAGTCTAGCGTCCCCAGTATTTATAGATTTCACATTTTTTTAGTATCTACAGATTTTATTCTCTCTTTAGTATTCTATGTTTTAAATGTATATTCAAACAATTATTATTCCTGTTTATGAAACCATGCATGCCATCCTACCTCATTTAGCATACCAGTATATTCAAAGTACTGATCACATACCTGTTTCTTGCGCTATGATGTATATATCATAGGTTCTGACACCCAGTTCCCCGATATCGCTTAGACTTCTCAGACTCTCAGCAGTAGTGTGGTGAGTTCTTATATTTTGAGGATAGATTATTTTATTTTATGCTTTCAGTCTAATAGTTAGTTGGAGTTTGTTGGGTCCTATCCCATCAACTCACAGTTACTCATTTTAGAGGCTTTCAGATAATATCGTGAGTTATTCAATATTCTAACTTTATTTGACATGACCGTTAGTTACTTAATTTATCTCATATTTCAGTATTTGTTTTGACTCAGATAGTTATTTCTTCAGATTCATAATTCAGTGTTTGTTTCAGTTATTAAAACCTTATGGCATATCAGTTATTCTTTCACATTTATGATTGAGTTATTTTGTTCTCATAGTAGGTACCATCTCATGGGTTAGCTTGTGGTCCCTCGGGACTATAAGCACCGTGTGACATTCAGTGTGTACTTTTGGGATGTTACATTAAAACACCATATATATAACATACACACTTGGTCCCTACTACATAGATTCTGTATTCCTTCTTTTGGTATCATTGAAAAGTGATAACAGAAAACCAAGAGTAAAATAATCATAGGTTGGTTAACCTATGGACACTAGGGAAACACTATCATGAAGAACAACTTTAACATAAAGAGTGAATAGATGAAACACACAAACAAAGATTCATTCATTTGTAAAAGGTAAGTATCATTTCAGTGAATAATTTTAATGTTCTAGAGAAAAAGCAACAAGAATCAAGAAAGATTAACAAGTGAAGAACTTCAAAAAAGTGTTTAAAGAAGTTGAGCCATGTTATTGTTCAGATGCCATATCTCTACATTCAAGCTAAGAACTTAATTAATTAGTGTTGAAACTCTCTTCTTTAGTGCAACATTCTCAGTCTAAGCTCTCCAGAGACACTTGGATCCTTATTAAAAAGGGGCTGAAATATCAAGGGAAATTTGTTGACCTCTGCATCCTTAGCTTTTATGTTGAATTTCAACTCCTCTATTACCTTGTTGAGCTCACTTTGAGTGATGTCACCTAATTTTTTTTACACACTCAGTTTTGACTAGAGTCTTCAGACTAAATATTTGTAGCATAGTTCTAGAAGTTCCATTATCACAATAAATACCAAAATGATCAAACACTTTGTTCAACAAATATCTATAAGGCATGACATATTTTCCATTTTCCTATGAACAACTTTATGTATGTAATCTATTATTAACTTAGGTAGGCTAATGAACTCAAAACTGCTGAGATACTCCATCACATACAAATTAGTAGTTGTAGCAATGTTTTACTTTTGTGATCTAGGTAGAATTGCTTGTTAGCTAAATCAAAGACTAATTGTAACTCACTCTTGAGTGATTTCCTTTCACTACAACCATAGATTTTCCTTTAACCATTGAGGCTTTTGCCAAAAACTCTATTGAGAGTTATTTCTTTGAGATATTTCTCACTCCACTGATAGGAACATCTAGAATTCTCCTAAGCAATGCAGCATAAAGATTCAGCCTTTTTTCTTGAACTACAACAGTCATTTTCAGTCTATCTTTAGAAAAATCCAATGTCGAATAGAATTCCCTGACTTCTTTATCAAAGATTATAGGAATGGGTCCTTCCATAAGATGGATCCATCCTTGATATTTAACAAAATCGACTAATTCCATCATGCATGGTTCTATTAACATACGTGAGTCAAAGATCCTCCCAATTAGAACCTTTTGATTTTTCAAGAACATGTTTCTCACTTCCTTAGATGCAACGTTTCTTCGTTCTCTAGTTTTCCCTTTATAGAAATGCTGAAGGGTTCTCCTTAAGTCATTTTCCCTTTTTTGGACCAGGTCTTTCAAAAGTTTACGGCTTCTTAGAAGAACTTTTAGGCATCTCTCCAGAATTTTTTGTTATTTTACTGACGTTTTGTTTCTTAGGACAAAACATATATTTTCTTGAACTATTTGACAGTAAGATGAGATTTTTAGTAACTCAGACATCATCCATCAATATGGTGCCATAAATATCTTGAGGCTTCAAGGATGGTTCTTCATCAATGAGTTGAGTGAAAAAGGAGTTTGGTTTTGGAAGAGTGGGAGAAGAAAGGTATTTTTCAAGAAGATTTGAGAGAGGATTTTTATATAGGCTAAGCTCAGAGTCCTTTGCAAGACACGAGAATTATGAATTTTCAGCCATTTGAAGTGTTTTTCATAGGAGGTCTATTTGTGACTAGATTTATCCTTTTGATAAGAGAAAGAGTGGGTACAATAAGATTTGAAGAAGCAAATAAGCATATGGTAGGGTTTTTGTGAGAATAATATGTGATCAATTTCAACTTTGGGGTGAATCATTCTTCCTTTTAGAATAAGACAATTTTCTAACATAGAGGGTGAGTGGACACGACATTTTTAGTTAGAACACAAAAATGCACATTCACAATACTAACTTGAGAGATCGGACCAGGTCTCTCTCTTTCTTGAGCGAATCCTCAACTTTATGCATGTCACATTTGTCCTCCTCTAAAGTTGTTCTCATGGGCGTATACCTGCAAAGGTATGATATTAAGTTAGACCAATAAGTACATACTTTACCAAGGATATCTGTGTTCTGATCATGGACATTTTTAGGGAGAAAAATTGATTTATCTAGTAGGTCAGGTTATTTTGATCAACCCCAGCCTCATCCTATTTTTCACAATTCCTTGTGAAGAGACTTAGTAAATATGTCTACTATTTGATCTTTATTCTTGCAAAACTTTATGAAAATTGCCCCCTTCTCAACATTTTCTATCAAAATGTGATGTCTTACATTAATGTGCTTGGTCGGCTTATGCTGCACTGGATTCTTGACCATGTTAAGAGAACTTGTGTTGTCACACATCAAAGGGATAGTGTATAAGACAATACTAAACCTCTTCAGATGTTGTTTGATCCATAACAATTGAGCATAACAAAAATCTATAGCCATATACTCAGCTTGAACAGTATATAAAAAAATTGAATTCTGCTTCTTAAAACCTTAGGAGATTAAGGAAGAACCCAAAAAATAAGTCATTCTTGTGGTACTTTTTCTATCCACCAGATATCCAGCATAATCAACATCAGCATATCCTACCAGATCAGAACTATCTCCAAAAGGCTAATACAAGACTAGGTCCCATGTACCTTTCAGGTACCTGAGAATTCTTTTTGCAGCTTTCAAATAAAAATCCTTGGGATAGGCTAGAAATCTTGCAGATAGTAGCGCCAAAATGAGTAAGTTTGTTTCTGGGGTGAATGATAGCGTGGTCAATGAATGCAGGTCAGCGATATTAAATAGTGACATAAACATAGCCAGGGTTATGACCCATGCTCAACAGATAGAAGAGCAAAAGATTAACATGCAAGAGAAGAAGAATAACAGAGCAAGGATAGGTAGTTTCAACTTTGCTCAGCCTAAGTTAGAATGACGAAATCGTTCTCAGTTCCATCGTAAGTCATTCATTTAAGATCCTTCCTTACCAGTGCTCCAGTTCTTAAGGTCAAAGAGGGTAACAAAGATTGGGCACCAGGCTCTAAGTCTCAGGGCAGTGTTAGCAGTGCCCACACCCATCCTCTTTGTCAGACATGTGGAAAGCACCATCAGGTTACTTGTAGGGCTGGTAGCGATGTGTGTTTTGGATGCGGAAAGCCAGGCCACAGAGTCAAAGATTATCCCCAGTCAGGTTATCAGGGTCAGCAGAACCGTTCCTCAGCTCAGTTCGATAGCCCAAATCAGTCGGGTGCCACTTCCAGTGCTACTAGTGGGAAACACCCAAATTAACTTTATGCTCTCCAGTCCCAACAAGATCAGGAAAATTCTCATGATATGGTTATTGGTACGTTACAGATCTTTTATGTACATGTTTACGCTTTGCTAGATCCAGTAGCTTCCTTGTCTTTCGTTACTCCTTATGTAGCAGTTGATTTTAGAGTCAGTCCCAAAATTTTAGAAGAGCCCTTTTTCATCTCTACCTAGTGGGTAAAACTATCATAGCCCAATGGGTATACAGGAACTGTTCGGTTATGATATTTTAGAAAGTCACCTTAGCAGACTTAGTCGAATTAGAGATGACTGATTTTGATGTCATTTTTGGCATGGATTTGCTTCATCCTACTATGCCATAGTCGACTGTAGAAATAGAATAGTCCAGTTTTAGTTTTTGAATGAACCCATCCTAGAGTGGAAGGGTAGTGTATCCACTTTCAGAGGTTATCTTATTTCCTACCTTCGAAGTGCGGAAAATGATGTCTAAGGGATGTGTCTATCATTATGTTTATGTTAAGGATTCTAGTTCCAAGAGTCTTAGTCTTAAATCAGTCCCAGTCACGAGTGAATATTCAGATGTCTTTCCCGAAGATCTTCTAGGAATTCCTCCCGAAAGGGAAATAGACTTTGATATTGATCTTCTTCCAGATACTCAGCCTATATCTATTCCACCATACAAAATAGCACTAGCAGAACTCAAAGAATTGAAAGAGAAGTTAAAAGATCTCTTAGATAAGGGGTTTATCAGGCCCAGCATGTCCCCATGTGGTGCACCAGTCTTATTCGTGAGCAAGAAAGATGGTTCTCTCAGAATATGCATTGATTACATCAGCACAATAAAGTCACAGTCAAGAACAAGTGTCCACTTCCCCGAATTGATGAATTGTTTGACCAATTTCAGGGTGCCAACTATTTCTCTAAAATAAACCTCAGATCAGGCTATCATCAGCTTAGAGTCAGGGAATGTGACATTCCAAAAATAGCTTTCCAAACATGGTATGGTCACTTTAAATTCTTAGCCACGTCCTTTGGTCTTACCAATTCCCCAGCAACTTTCATGGACTTGATGAACCGTGTGTTCAAGAAGTTCTTGGACATGTTCGTCATAGTTTTTATAGATGATATTCTTGTCTATTCCCATAGCGAGCATGATCATGCAGGCCATCTTAGAATTGTACTTCAGACTCTTAGAGATTATCTGCTATTTTCCAAATTTAGTAAGTGTGAATTTTGGCTAAGGTCAGTAGCATTCCTTGGTCATATCATTTTCGGTGATGGAATTAGAGTACATCCTCAAAAGAGCGAGGCAGTAAAGAACTGGACCAGATTTGTCTCTCCATCTGATATCAGGAGTTTCTTGGATCTGTCTAGCTATTACAGACATTTTTTGAGGGATTTTCTTCTATTTCATCCCCTATGTCCAGATTGACTCAGAAAAAAGTCAAGTTTCAGTGTTCAGATCCTTGCGAGAAGATTTTTTATGAGTTGAAGACTCGACTCACCTCAGCCCCAGTCTTAGCTCTCCTAGATGGCCCAGATAGTTTTGTAGTGTATTTTGATACATCCAGAGTAGGTTTGGGTTGTTTCCTTATGCAACATAGCAAGGTCATATCCTACGCCTTCAGATAGGTTAAACCCCATGAGAAGAATTATCCTACTCATGATCTTGAGTTAGCAGCCGTATTATTTGCCTTAAAGATTTAGAGAAATTACTTGTATGGAGTTCATGTAGATGTGTTAATAGATTATAAGAGCCTTCAATATGTCTTTTCTCAGAAAGATCTCAATCTTCGTCAGAGAAGGTGGTTAGAGCTCTTGAAATATTATGACATGAGTGTTATTTATCATCCGAGCAAGGCCAACATAGTGGCCGACGCTCTCAGTAGACTTTCTATGGGTAGTGTGGCTTATGTCGAGGATAGCAAGAAGAAGCTAGCTTAGGAAATCCATTAACTTACCAGACTAGGCATTCGCTTAGTTGATACAGAGAAAGGGGATATATGGGTTTAGAGTAGTTCTCAATCATCTCTATTTTCTGATGTGAAAGAAAAGCAAGATAGAGATGGTGTTCTGCGTTGTCAGGATCGTCTGTGTGTTCCATAGGTAGATGACTTGAGGCAGTGAATTCTTGTAGAAGCACTACTCTATTCATCCAAGGGAGAAAAAGATGTACTGTGACTTGCAGGAGATCTATTGGTTGAGTGGGATGAAGAGAGACATGGCAGAGTTTGTGGCTAAGTGCTCTATATATCAGCACGTTAAGATAGAGCATCTGAAGCCTAGTGGGTCCATGTAGGAGTTCTATATTCCTACTTAGAAGTAGGAAGAAGTGAACATGGACTTTGTGATGGGTTTGCCTTGTACTTGTCATCAGCATGATTCAGTTTGGGTCATTATAGATAGGATGACCAAATCAGCTCATTTCCTTCCAGTCCATACCTCCTATTCAGCTGAGGATTATCCCAAACTCTACATTAGAGGGTTGTTTAGATTGCAAGGTGTTCTGTTTTCTATATTTTTAGAAAGAGGTACCTAGTTCTCCTCTTATTTCTGGAAAACATACCAAAAGGGTCTTGGTATCCAAGTTTATCTCAGTATAGCCTTCCATCCTCAGATAGATGGTTAAGAAGAAAGGACCATTTACACTTTAGAAGATATGGTGTGAGTATGTGCAATTGATTTCAAGGGTAGTTGGGATGACCGATTGTTTTTGATTGAGTTTGCAGATAACACTAACTATCATTCAAGTATTAAGATGGCTCCATTCAAAAATATCTATGGTAGGAGGTACAGATCTCTAGTCGGTTGGTTTGAAGTTAGTGAGGCCTTAGTTATAAGGCCTGACTTAGTATTTAATGACTTCAAAAATGTTCAGATGATCAGAGAAAGACTCTGGGCTGCTCAGAGCCGATATGCAAATGTGTGAAGAAAAGATCTTGAGTTCAAGATTGGTGACTATGTTTATCTAAAGATCTCTCCCATGAAGGGAGTGAAGATATTCAGCAAGAAGGGAAAGCTCAGTCCCCAATATATTGGTCCCTTCAAAATTCTCAGTCGCTTTGGAAAAGTAGCTTATGAGCTCGAATTGCCTTCGAATCTAGCCTCAGTTTATCCAGTCTTTCACGTCTCTTTGCTGAAGAAGTGCATAGGTGACCCAGAAGTTATAGTCCCTATTCAGAGCATAGATATTCAGAACAACCTCTCTTTCGAAGAGATTTTGGTTGAAATTCTTGACTATCAGACTCGAATACTGAGGATCAAAAGAGTCCTTCTAGTCAAAGTCCTTTGGCGAAATCAGTCCATTGAGGGAGCTACTTAGGAAGCAGAAGCAGACATGCATACCAAGTATCCTCACCTCTTCTTCGCTAATTCAGACTCAACCCAAGGTAGCATCTTTTCTTAAGCCTTTCAGTTTCATGTTCAGATTTTAGTTATAAACTTGGTATCAATTACCATTGCATATTAAATCATATGTTCATGCATCAGATCAGTCATGTGTTCATGTATCAAACATGCATTCTCCTTATGAGAAACTCAGTTATCAGAAATCTCAATCATGTATTCATGAGTCAGTTCAGTCATGAAATCATGCATTAGATATGCATGCTTAGTATGAATCTCAGAAATGTCAGTCATGTAATCATGTTTCTATTATTCATGTTTAGCATGTACTTCAGTCTATCATTTCTCTCATCTCAGTCAGTTTCATTTGAGGTTGAATGTTCCCAGGGGGAGATATTATAATATCCCAAAGTTTCCTAACTAATTTCGTTCCAAAAATGTCAAGTATTAGATTCTAAATTGAATTATGCTTATTCCATGGGGAATTTTCAAGATTTTCACTTTTAGTTATATGGGAAATTTAATAAGATTTCCACTAATATAAGATTCACCAAAATTCGATAATCGAGTAAGAAGTTATGACTATTTTAAGTCCCCGTCGTAAAATACCGTCATCTCAGTCAGTGGCGCGTCGCGCCATAAGCAAAAATGACATTCGTCAATTTCCAGTAAGACTCCGTAATTTCACCATATCACAGAGGGCTCCCAAATCCCAATTTTCAAAATCCAGTGAAGCTCCGCTATGTCCCCGCGTCGTACCGTCATTCAATTTTCCAGTTGTAAAATTCCAGTGACATGGTGCGATAGCACCGCGTCGCGCTAGGGTTGTAGTTCGAGAAATTTTCACAAAAATCAAAAGACGCGTTAGGGGTTAAATAAGTCTTTTCCCATGATTTTAGTTCAGCCTTAAACATGAAATTTAACCCTACATGACCTAAGGATATCATTATTCACTCTATTTTTCCTAAATTGAGTTGCTCTCTCTCAAGCCAAGAAACCCTAACTCTCAAATTCAAGGGCCAAATCAAAAGAACTCTCCATCAATCCTTCCAAATTCATTAACTCAGGTATGCTAAGTGTTGATTCATGGGTCCCTTTCACCCATGAAGCTCAAGAATCTCTTTTTAAAGTTCAAGTGTATGGATTTTTATGAATCCCATATTGGGTTTGCTTTTGTTTATGTTGATAATGACCAATTGAATTCTAATCCATGTTTGGTGATGAATTTTATGTGGAATTAGTTTTTATATGAGTAGATTAATGTGAACACATGATTAAACCTTTGATTTGTTAAATTAGAATTAAATCATGATGTTTACTTGTTGTGCAATGTGGTCTACATATACTATGTTCATTATGTGCTTGATGAATTGCCTATGTGAACTAATAAGAGAAGAAACCATGCCAGGATTAGTTTATGTGTAAGTGTTAGATAAATTGTCCATGAGAATGGATTAATGCCACAATATAGTATGCAATTATGTATTCCCCATTTATGTACAAGTGATACACCCTAAGTGTTCGTTGAAATGTCTTAATGAATAAATTTTGAGTATATAGCCATTATTAGGCTTTTAGGCTTGTGTCATGATTTAGCTATTATGCTATCGAGTCCTGGGGGTATTTAATACCCGACAATTTAGCTGTGTGCCTAGAACCTATGTCATGTTTTCATGATATACTCAGTCAAGCCATATTCAGTAGAATTCAGTCAGTCAAGTGACTCAGGTAAACTCAGTAATCCCTGTATTCTTAGAAAGCTCATTACTTCAGTAATCTCAGTATTATTCTGTCAGTTAACGAAACTTAATGAACTAAGTCCAGTTCAGTTTAGTTAATTATATTCAGTGTCTATTCAGATGGGAGTAGGATTTAGCACCGAGTGAACTCAGGGATGAGGACACACACTGGCAGTTAAGGGTGTGATCCTTAGAAGTAATCCTTGTATTCCAGAACTATGTAGCCATCATAGGATGAGACATAAACACTGGTAGATAAGGGTTGATGAGGTGGCTAAACACTGTCAGATGTGGGTCCCACCATTCTCTTTTGGGGACACTGTCAGATGAGGGTCACCCACAGTTTGTCTTTACCAGTGGCGCGGTATTGACACCCTTCCAATTGGGGTTACAAATTGGACTCCAACCTAGCTATATTGCTTTATTTGGGGTATGTCGGTTAGATGAATACTTCCCACAGTTATAGTTTCAGACTCAGTCTCAATAATAGAACTAAGATAGTTCTTCAGAATTTCTCAACTGTCAGATACAATCAACTCAGAATAGTACGAAACTCAGTTAGTTCCATAAGAACCTAAACTATCAGATACAGTTGCTCAGTATTAGTTATATCAGTTATCAGTGACTCATGTTATTAGTAATAAGACTCAGTAGCCAGTACCATCACGAATTCAGTCACAGTCACTTATTCATACATGTATTCTCACATTCATGTTATTCAGTCAGTTAGCATTGTTTTTGCATTTGAACCCTTTGCATTTAACCTACCTCACTTGCATACTAGTATATTCAAATGTACTGACACATTTATACTATGGTATTTTATATCATAGGTTCAGAAGCACGAGTTTGAGAGCATTAGTATTATTCCAATACTCAGTAGTCAGAGTCAGAAGTGAGTCCTCATCTTTTAAGGACATGAGCAGTACTCTATCATTTTAGTACTTAGTTTATTGCAGTAGTTGGAGTTAGTTGGGTACATGTCCCATCAACTCCTTATTTAGACAGTTATAGGCTTTTCAGGCTAACATGATTAGACAATTATTTCAGTTGTTTTGGGTATTTCATACCCCACCCAGATGTTATATCTTATCAGATACTATGTCTCAGTTTTGAACCTTATGGCCTTTCAGCCTTTATTTCCGTATTTATACAGTATATTATGCAGTGCTCAGGTAAAGATATCAGTCATGGGTTATATTGTGGTCCTTCGGGGTCATGAGCATCGTTTAGCATTTCAGGTACTAGATTCAGGGCATTACAAAACTTTGCAGAAATTTAAAGAGCACAAAGATTTAACACGAAAACCTCTTTGCTCAAAGGAGCAAAAAGCATGGCTTACCCTCACAAGCACTCAACAATCCACTATAATTAACCTCTTGATTACAAACTCGAATTGAAATTAACTCTAGGCTACACCCGCTTGTAATAACTCAAATACAAGCCTACCTTAACAACCGTGCAAAGAACTCACCATGATATTCATTAACTCTAACCAATATCAAACTCAGGTAAATTTACCTAAGCACTCTCAAGAACAAAAAACAACATTACTCCTATGATATGACTAATTCAATTACAATCTAAGAATCGACTTAAAAGCACACACTCTCTCAGCACACAAAGGTTTGGGACTTGAGAAATATTTGAGTTTTTGCTAATATCTCTCTTGAAAAATCAGATTGAAAAAATCAATCAATTGAGAAGAATTCTTTTCATTTTATAATAGACTAATGATGAGGGTAGAAATTTGATTAGGCCAGGTGTCCTGATAGGTACAAGCTTACCTATCCAATTTGTTATACTAGAAGACAAAACTCAGTAGGACAGTGATAACTGTACTGAATTCATGAAGACCTAGGGACCTGGTCCCTTGTTGTCATCAAAATAAGATATAGAACTTTTCCCCCTTTTTGATGATGACAAACCGACCATAGATTTTTAGCATCAATGTTCATTCACCTCATTCAATTAGAGTGATCACTACTACTGTCGATGAATGTTCCACTATCACTATTCACCTTACTTTCTCCCTATCAATATTTCATATTTCTTCACCAATATTCTTTCCCCATTCAATATGCCTTTCAACATCCAACACATATGCACTTGGTACCTGGCCCTGGTCCTTAACTGTAATACCCTGTATTTCCCTAGCATGAATTATGTCCTAATACATGAGAATTCTTATATAAAATTATTGAAATACCTATTGTTTTTTAGTTTAGAGCCTGGCATTTCATAGGAAATTCAATTAGCTATCCAATGATGTAAAATTTGCCCAAATCCAATAACTGAGTAAGAAGTTATGGCAATTTTAATTTTCAGTTGTTAAACACTGTCATTTTGGTCATTAGCGCATTGTGGAGCCAGTCTAAATGAATTTTGTTAATTTCTAGTAAGATATCATGATATTGGCATGTTGCGCCAAGGACCCAATTCACATTTGGCAATTTCCAGTGAGCCTCCATGATAATGGCACGTCGCAGAGGTAGCCAAAATGGCATTCCAAAGGCTTACCATGATAGTTCTACATCGTACCAAGATTCTAGGTCCCAGTCATCAAATTCCAGTGAGGCTCTGCAATCCTGGCACGTCACGCCAGGGCCTTAAATCGGGATTTTTAGTTTTCTAGTTCTGTGTTTTAATTTCTAAGGGGCTATTTGGTCATATTCGTAAGCCCTAAACTCGTCCTAAACATAAAATTAAAGCCTAATAGGGCATCATATGCCCATTATTCACAAATTACTCAAAAGGGGATCCATTCTCTTCAAGAACACAAAAACCCTAGGTCTTAAATTCAAGGCCAAATCTCTAGAACTCACCATCAATCCTCTCAAATTCATTAACCCAGGTATGTTCAATGTTCATCCATGGGTTTCTTTCACCCATGTATTCCAAGTATATGATTTAAATTTCAAAATTGTGATCTTTTCAAGTTATTTTGATTTTGAATTATGATTTCACCGATGAATTTCCATAAACTATGATTTTATACCATGTATAGATAAAATTATTGTTGTTATTCAATTCTCTATGTTTTAATCTTATCATTCAATGAATTAATGATGATTTAATACTATTCATGTTGAATTCATGCTATTACTACAAGTTCCCTAACATTACTATGATTTGACCAAACTATGAACTATGTGTTTGATAAAATACCTACAAGAATACATGTTTGATAAAAGCCTTCATGCTATGTCCTCTAAGTTTAAGTATCATGTTACTATTATTTCTTTTTAGTCCTAGGGATATTAAATACCTAAAAACCATAGCTTCTTACTTAGTCTTATCTCAATATCTCCAGAATAACTTCAGAATACATATTATGAGCATTACTAGGTTAGTCAGTTAAATTAAGAATAGTCAGTAACTCAGTGTCATTCAGTTGGGAGTAGGACTTAGCACCGAACAAGTATAGGTATGGCGGTTTCCCCAACAGATAGTCAGAGTCGCTAGTAGCAGTCTCTAATCTCCAGAACTACATAGCTAGTGTAGGATATGAGAAGTCACCCATTAGTGTAGGCTTGACTATCTCGCAGGGGTCACCTATGAGTTTAGGCTTGACATCCTTAGTCCTTCAGGATAGTACATCAGTATTGTAGATCCACACAACCAACGTTAGTACTTGTGTCATGGTATTGATACCCTTCCAACTGGCGTTACAGGTTGGACCCCAATTATCTCAGATTTGAGAATGTCGGTTAGATGATAGCTCCTACAGTCTTAGTACAATAATCAAATTAGTAGTTCAGTGCCAGTGTTGTTTGACCAAGGCATACAAATATTAGTTATTTCAGTTTACAGACTTTTATTCAGTTCATGTTATATGCTTGTTTATGTATCCCAGTATTATAAATTTCACATTTTTTCAGTATATACAGATTTTAGGCTCTCTATTTAGTATTCCATGTTTTACATGTATATATAGACAATTATTATTCTAGTTCATGAAACCATGTATGCTACCCTACCTCATTTAGCATACCAGTACATGCAAAGTATTGATCGCATACATTTATTTTGAGCTATGATGTATTATATCATGGTTCTGATGCTCAGTTCTTGGATTGTGCTTAGACTTCTCAGACTCTCAGCGGTAGCAATGGTGAGTCCTCATATTTTGAGGATGGATTTTTTTATTTTATGCTTTCAGTCTAATAGTTAGTTGGAGTTAGTTATAGCCTATCCCATCAACTCACAGTTATTAGTTTAGAGGTTTTCAGACAATACAGTCAGTTATTCAGTATGTGGCGGGGTGCACCAATTCTATTTGTGCATAAGAAAGACGGTTCTCTCAGAAAGTGAATAGAATACCGTCAGTTAAACAAAGTTACAGTCAAGAATAAATATGCACTTCTTATAATTGATGACTTATTTGACCAACTTTAGGGTGCCAGCTACTTTTCCAAGATATACCTCAGATCAGGCTGTCATCAGTTCAGGGTCAGGGAATATGACATTCTAAAAATAACTTTCCGAACTCTGTATGGTCACTTTGAATTTCTAGTCATGTCCTTTAGTCTCATGAATGCCCCAGTAGCCTTGATGGACTTGATTAATCGAGTGTTCAAGCAGTACTTGGACATGTTCATTATAGTCTTCATTGATGACATTCTTGTTTACTCCCATAAAATGATCATGTAGACCATCTCAGAATAGTGTTACAGACTCTTAGAGCGCACTAGTTGTTTGCTAAATTTAGTAAGTGTGAATTCTGGCTAAGATCAATAGCTTTTCTTGGCCATATTATGGCATTAGAGTTGATCCTCAAAAGACCGAGACGGTGAGAAACTGGCCTAGACCCATCTCTCAATTAGATATCAAGAGTTTCTTGAGTTTGGTTGGCTATTACCACCGGTTTGTTGAAGGGTTTTCATCTATTGCATCCTCCATGTCTATATTGACTCAGAATAAAGTTATGTTTCAGTGGTCAGATCCTTGTGAGAAGAGTTTTCAGGATTTGAAGACTCGACTTACCTCAGTCCTAGTTCTTACCTTGCAAGATGGTTTAGATGGGTTTGTTGTGTACTGTGATGTATCCAGAGTATGTTTGGGTTGTGTCCTTATGGATAGAGGAAATGTCATAACCTATGACTCTAGGTAGCTTAATCTCCATGAGAAGAATTATCCAACTCATGATTTTAAGCTAGTAGCTGTAGTGTTTGCCTTAAAGATTTAGAGGCATTACTTAGATGGGGTGTATGTTGATATGATGCACAGATCACAAAATTTTTCAGTATGTGTTCTCTCATAAATACTTGAATTTTGTCAGAGGAGATGGTTAGAGTTATTGAAAGATTATGACATGATTGTTCTGTATCATCCAGGCAAGGTCAATATTATGGCAGATGCTCTCAGTAGATTGTCTATGGGTAGTGTTGGTCATGTTGAGGATGGTAAGAAGAAATTAGCTCAAGAAGTTCATCAGCTTGCCCGACTAGGTGTCCACTTAGTCGATTCAGCAGAAGGTAATGTATGGGTACAGAGTAGCTCAGAATCTTCTCTAGTTTCCAAAATAAAGGAAAACCAGGATAGATTTTGCTTTGTTAGGGTCGGCTATGTGTGCCTGGTGTAGATTACTTGAGGCAACAAATTCTCACAGAAGAGCATGGTGCGCATTACTCTATTAATACAAGGGCCACTAAGATGTACCATGATTTGCGGGAGATCTATTGATGGTGTAGGATGAAGAAGGACATTATAGAGTTCGTAGGTAAGTGCTCTATGTGCCAGTAGGTTAAGATTGAGCACAAAAGCCTAGTGGGTCCATATAGGAGTTTAATATTCCCACGTGGAAATGGGAAGAAGTGAACATGGACTTTGTGATAGGTCTGCCTCATACTCGTCATCAACATGATTCTATACGGGTTATCGTAGATAGGATGACCAAATAAGCTCATTTCTTGTAAGTCCACACCTCTTATTTAGTCAAGGACTATGCCAAACTCTATCTCAGAGAGTTGGCTAGGTTGTATGGTGTTTTCTTATCTATTATCTCTGATAGAGGTACCCAATTTACCTCTTACTTCTAGAAAGCATTCCAAAAGGGTCTTGGTACCCAAGTCTATCTCAGTACAGCCTTCACCCTCAGACAGATGGTTAAGCAGAAAGGACCATTTAGACTCTCAAAGATATGCTGAGAACATGTGTAGTTGATTTTAAAGGTAGTTGGGATAACCACTTGTCTTTGATCGAATTAACATATAATAATAGCTATCATTCCAGTATCCAGATGGCTCTGTTTAAGAATCTTTATGGTAGGAGATATAGATCTTCGATTGGTTGGTTTAAAGTAGGTGAGGCCACAGTAGTAGGGCTTGACTTGGTGTTTGATGCCTTAGAGAAGGTTCTGTTGATTAGACAAAAGCTTAGACCAGCACAGAGCTGACAAAAATCATACACAAATGTAAGAAGAAAGCATCTCGAGTTTGAGATTAGTGATTCTATGTACTTGAAAATATCTCCCATGAAGGGGGTAAACAGGTTCGAAAAGAAAGGGAAACTCTGTCCCCGCTATGTCGGTCCTTTGAAAATTCTCAGTCGTTTCAAAAAGGTAGCTTATGAGCTTGAATTGCCTTCAAATCTAGCTTTAGTACACCCAGTGTTCCATGTCTCCTTGTTGAAGAAGTGTATTGGTGATCCAGCTATAGTTTCTCCCCTAGAAAGCATAGATGTTCAGAACAGTCTTTCCTATGAGAAAGTTCCAGTCAAAATTCTTGATCATGAAGTTTGTAGACAAAGGAACAAAGAAGTTTCACTAGTCAAAGTTCTTTGGCAGAATCAGTCTGCTGAGGGAGCCACTTGGGAAGCAGAAGCAGATATGCGGACCAAGTACCCTCATTTTTCTTCACTAATTCAGATTTGGTTTAAGGTACTAATCTTCTTAAGATTTCTCTCTATCATGCTCAGTTTCAGTTGCACATCATGTTCATGTCAGTTTTGCATTTATAACTCAGTTTAGTCATGCATTCCATGCATCAGATATGCATGTTCAGTAGTCCATCAGTTTTCCTCAGCATAACCAGTCTCATTTGAGGACGAATGATTCCAAGGAGGAGATATTGTAATACCCGTATTTCCCTAGCATGAATTAAGTCCCTATGCATGAGCATTGATATATAAAAATTTTTAAATACCCATTATTTTTTAGTTTAGAGCTTGCCATTGAGTAGAAATTCAATTAGCTTTCCAACGATGTAAAATTCGCCCAAATCTGATAACCGGATAAGAAGTTATGGCAATTTTAAGTTTTAGTCGTTAAACACCATTATTTTGGTTACTAGCGCATCACGGTGCCAATCTAAATGACAATTTTCAATTTCCAGTAAGAAACCGCGATATTAGCAGGTCGCGCCAAGGAGCCAATTCACATTTGGCTATTTCCAGTGGGCCTCCACGATAATAACACATCGCGGAGGTAGCTAAAATGGTATTCCAAAGGCTTACCGCGATAGCTCTGTGTCACGTAAAGATTCCAGGTCCCATTCGTCAATTTCCAGTGACACTCCATGATCCTGGAGCATCGCACCAAGGCCTCAAATTGGAATTTTTAGTTTTCCAGTTCCGCATTTTAATTTCCAAGGGGCTGTTTAGTCATTTTGCTAAGCCCTAAACACGAAATTAAAGCCTAATAGGGCATCATATGCCCATAATTCTCAAATTACTCAAAAGGGGATCAACTCTCTTCAAGAACATAAAAATCCTAGCTCTCAAATTCAAGGCCAAATCTCAAAAACTCACCATCAATCCTCTCAAATTCATTAACCTAGGTATGTTAAATGTACATCCATGGGTTCCTTTCATCCATGGAGTCCAAGTATCCAATTTAAATTTCAAAATTGTGATCTTTTCAAGTTATTTTAATTTTAAATTATGATTTCACATATGAATCTCCCTGAACTATGATTTTACACCATGCATAGATGAAATTATTGTTGTTAGTCAATTCTCCATGTTTTAATGTTATCATTCATTGAATTAATCATGATTTATACTATTCATGTTGAATTCATGCTATAACTACAAGTTCCCTAACATTCCTATGATTTGACCAAACTATGAAGTACGTGTTTGATAAAATGCCTACAAGTACATGTTTGATAAAACCCTTCATGCTATGTCCTCTAAGTTTAAGTATCATGTTACTATTTTTTCTTTTGAGTCCTGGGGGTATTGAATACCCGAAAACCATAACTACTTGTTTAGTCTCATATTAGTATCTTCAGAATAACTTTAGAATACATATTATGAGCATTACTAGGTCAGTCAGTTAAACTCAGAATAGTCAGTAACTCAGTGTCATTCAGTTGGGAGTAGGACTTAGCACCGAGCGACTATAGGAATGGAAGCTTCCCCGACAGATAGACAGAGTCGCTATTAGCATTCCCTAAACTCCAGAACTACATAGCCAGTATAGGATATGAGAAGTCACCCATTTGTGTAGGCTTGACTATCTTGCAGGGGTCACCCATCAGTTCATGCTTGACACCCTTAGTCCTTCGGGATAGTACATCAATATAGTGGATCCAAACAGCTAATATTATGTAACGCCCTAGAAAATGGGTCCCAGAGTGTCACACGGTGCTTGAGGCTATGAGTAGCCCCAACCTAACCCTTTGAGCCATTTTCATTCAGTTCAACACAAATCAATGAGGTTTCCATAAATAACCCTTAAATATCAACAGAGTAATCATCATCCAAGAATAAAAGAATTTCAGAAAGATAACAAAATACGACTTATTAGTCAACTCCCAACATCTATACTAGTCTGACAAACCTCTAAGAAAATCAATAAAACTAGTGAGCCATTGAGACATGCCCCAACTGACTCATACTCAGTTATCAAATGTAAATAATTCTGTGAAACCAACATCAGACGTCACGTCCTCGGAACATAAGGACTCACCACAACAGAGGATGTAGAACAACGTGCCCAAAGAATCACTATCGAACCTGGAACTAAGCACCTAAACCTACATTTCGAGAAAATGCAGTGCATATCCGAAGATGTGGGTCAGTATCATGGAAAGGAACCGAATATATGGGGGTGTATGTAGTTGTATAAACATCATCATCATAAATATTTATAAGAAATATGCAGGATGTATGAAAGACTCACATAGCCCAAAGAAAATTATCATAATCATGAAAGTATAAAATAAGTACAATAACACATGTGAGTCATCATATAATTTGTCAATCACTTTTAGTTCATCAAGAATATCAATTCTTATAATGTAAATATCATTTAAATCTTTAGAAAGAATAACTTTCACAATTCCACTTTCAAATCACTTCACCATTCACCGTAGACACAAGAAAACACACCCACACTGGGAGATCTTATAACCGACATAAACCATGTGAGCTACATGGAGTCCAACGTACAACCCACGTTGGGGAGAGCCGTCCTATCCTTGCCATCGGAGTAGGACTATCGATATCAAATCCACACAAACTAGTGATCACTATATAAATTAGCCTCAGGCTCACTCCTATGGGGACACGTAGTTCTAGGGAAGTAAGGTCACTTTATACCTCCCACTCGGTGCTAAAGATTTCTCCTGGACTTAGCTCAGATTATTTCAAAGACAATCCACAAAAAAATAATTTCAGTAATATATAAATATACATCGAGAGCCATCCATCTTGCTTCCCATCTATCAAAATCAACCACGTTGTGGATTTCTTTCACACTCGAGTTCAAAAAAACTCCATTAAGACCAAAAGGTCAAATCATTCAAAATATCTCAAATATTCAACATCAACGTTCTTATAACACACACTTTCTCACAAAAATAATACAATTTCCAATGGGGATTCACGATTCAAATATCAAAATTATGATAAATATCATTCAAAATTCATGCTTTATATCTCCACATATGTAAATTCATCTTTCAAAATCATAAGCATCAAGATTTCATAATAATCATCATAAGATATGGGTTCATGCTTCAAATTCGTAAAAATCAAATAAAAATCTTGCCTTTATAAAGAAAATTACTTTTGGGCATAAGAATGAAGGAGAGTTCTTGTTGAAAGACCCCGCATACCTTTAATGATGAACTTTAGATCGATACTCATTTTTGGGATGTTAATCGTGCCTTTGAATGATGGTTCTTGGAGTTCTTGAAATAGGAACTTGGAATCTTGAATAAATTTACAGAATTAATGGTGAACTTTGGAGGTTCTTGAAGTTCTTGAACTAGGAACTTGGAATCTTGAATAAATTTGCAGAATTAATGGTGAACTTCAGAGGTTCTTGAAGTTGGATGTAGGACCTTAGGGTTTTCTTTTTGAGGGAATTTGATTAAATATAACATATAATGCTTCTAATAGTCTTTAATATAGGGTTTGGACAGATTTTAGGTGAGGGGGAATGACAAAAACGCCCCTAAAAATCAAATAATTCTTAAATCTGTCCTTTGGTGGACTGTTTTGATAGTTTGGCTTATTGCCAGCACTGTACTGGGACCTGGATGCATATGATCTGCTACCTTGCTCCTGCCTACCTCTAGGCACGGGAGCACTAGCAGATGACGGTGCTAGCATAGACGAATGATCCTGATACTGAGGGTGACTCCCTCCTGCGATCTAAGCTGACCCTATCCGTGCTGCTCGGACCTAGCTCTCTTATTCCCTCTTATTCTATCTCTCTCCTTAATCTTGTCTGCCTTAATCTGTTGGGCATGAGTCATCAGCCTAGAAAGATTCATCTCACTATTCAGCATAGCAGACCTACACTCCTTAACCACATAACTAGACACTCCAGTCATAAACTTACTCATACTAGCCCAATTATCAGCCACTAAGTCAGGAGCATACTTAGCCAACTGATTGAACTTTAGACAGTAATCCCTAACAGTCATAGAGCCTTGTCGCAGGTTCATAAACTCTTCCACTTTCTCCTTCCTTATCTCCAAAGGGAAAAACTTATCCAGGAATACATCCTGGAACTCTTATCAAGTTGTAGGGACAACTCCCTCACCTCTACATTTCCTCCAAGAAACAACCCAGTCATAAGCAAGGTCGTTCAACCTATACGCAGCCAACTCCACACTATGTTCCTCAGATACGTGCATCACCTGAGTAATCTTCTGCACCTCCTCTAAAAACAACCATGGATTCTCATCAAACTTGGACCCATAGAATTCTGGCAGATTCAGCTGCATGAAGTCATGGATCCTGGAAGCAGCTGAATCACCTCCCTTCTGCTGTAGAGTCGGGGTCGGGTTGGCCTGAACATTTGTAGTAACAGCTTAGGCCAGCGCCTAAAAGGCTGCCCAAAATTTTGCATATGACACATTTTTATTCAATGGGTCAGCGGGTTGAGGTTGCTGACCATCATTATTTCTTCTCACTCGACGTGGAGGCATATTTCTAAAAGAGGAGAGCACGAATCAATAGCAGAGAGAGACACTTTAAGCACGATAGACTTCAAAAAGAAAGAATCACACTTTTTCCAAAATGTCTTGTAGACTCTTGCTCATAGATGTGGCGCACTACACACTGATGATCAAGACTCTACTTAACGCGGCTTGTTAGACTCCCTAGGACACCTTAAAACCTTAGGCTCTGATACCAAGTTTGTAACGCCCCAAAAAATGGGTCCCGGAGCGTCACACAATGCTTAAGGCTATGAGTAGCCCTAAGCTAACCCTTTGAGCCATTTTCATTTAGTTCAACACAAAATCAATGGGGTTTTCATAAATAACCCTCAAATATCAACAGAGTAATCATCATCCAAGAATAAAAGAATTTCAGAAAGATAACAAAATATGACTTATTAGTCAACTCCCAACATCTATACTAGTTTGACAAGCCTCTAAGAAAATTAATAAAACCAGCGAGCCATTGAGACATGCCCCAACTGACTCATACTCAGTTATCAAATATAAATAATTCCGTAAAACCAACATCAGACATCACGTCCTCAGAATATGAGGACTCACTACAACAGAGGATGTAGAACAACGTGCCCAAAGAATCACTGTCAAACTTGGAACTGAGCACCTGAACCTACACTACGAGAAAATGCAGCCCACATTCGAAGATGTGGGTCAGTACCATGGAAAGGGACCGAGTATATGAGGGTGTATGCAGTTGTATAAACATCATCATCATAAATATTTATAAGAAATATACAGGATGTATGAAAGACTCACATAGCCCAAAGAAAATTATCATAATCATGAGAGGATGAAATAAGTATAATAACACATGTAAGTCATCATATAATTTGTCAATCACTTTCAGTTCATCAAGAATATCAATTCTCATAATGTAAATATCATTTAAATCTTTCGAAAGAATAACTTTCACAATTCCACTTTCAAATCACTTCACCATTCACCATAGACACAAGGAAACACATATACACTGGGACATCCTATAACCAACATAAACCATGTGAGCTACATGGAGTCCAACGTACAACCCACGTTGGGGAGAGCCATCCTATCCTTGCCATCGAAGTAGGACTATCAATATCAAATCCATACAAACTAGTGATCACTATATAAATCAGCCTCAGGCTCACTCCTACGGGGGGCACGTAGTTCTAGGGAAGTAAGGTCACTTTATACCTCCCACTCGATGCTAAAGATTTCTCTCGGACTTAGCTCAGATCATTTTAAAGACAATCCACAACAAAATATTTTAGTAATATATAAATATACATCGGGAGCCATCATGCTTCCCATCTATCAAAATCAACCACTTTGTGGATTTCTTTCACACTCGAGTTCAAAAAACTCCATTAAGACCAAAAGGTCAAATCATTCAAAATATCTTAAATATTCAACATCAATGTGCTTATAACACATACTTTCTAAAAAAATACAATTTTCAATGGGAATTCACGACCCAAATATCAAAATCATGATAAATATCATTCAAGATTCATGTTTTATATCTCCACACATGTAAATTCATCTTTCAAAATCATAAACATCAAGATTTCATAATAATCATCATAAGATATGGGTTCATGCTTCAAATTCATAAAAATCAAATAAAAATCATGCTTCTGTAAAGAAAATTACTTTTGGGCACAAGAACGAAAGAGAGTTCTTGTTGAAAAATTCCACATACCTGGAATGATGAACTTTAGATCGATACTCATTTTTTAGATGTTAATCATGCCTTTGACTGATGGTTCTTGGAGTTCTTGAACTAGGAACTTGGAATCTTGAATAAATTTGCAGAATTAATGGTGAACTTTGGAGGTTCTTAAAGTTGGATGTAGGAGCTTAGGGTTTTCTTTTTGAGGAAATTTGATGAAATATAACATATAATGCTTCTAATAGGCTTTAATATAGGGTTTGGACGGATTTTGGGTGAGGGGGATGACCAAAATGCCCCTAAAAATCAAATAATTCTCGAACCTGTCCTTTGGTGGACTATTTTGATAGTCTGAAGTAGATCAACCATAACGTTTTACTCTACTATCGAAATTGGATGAAACCAATTTAATTAGAAAGAGGACTCTCATATCTTTTCGTTGATATATAGTATCTCACCCAGATCATTGTGTACGAGGAGTTATGATCGTTTGAAGTTGACCCAAAAAATCACTTTTGATAGGCTGAAGTAGATCGACCATAACTTTTTTCTCCGATAGACAAATTGGATGAAATTAATTTCATTGGAAAGAGGACTCACAGAGATTTCCGTTGATATATAGTAGATCACCCACATCATTATGTACAAGGAGTTATTATTATTTAAAGTTGGAGAAAAAATAAGCCAGGCCTCAGTACTTTTTCCTGCACGTTTTACCGTTCACTACTATTCACGGTTCGATCGGAATGTTCATAACTCGTCGCTCGGGTGTCCGTTTTGGATGATCCATATATCGTTGGAAATATATTCGATACTCTACGCAATGGTGGGTCATAATCTAAGATATTACACACGGAAAATTTATAATCCATTCTAAAAGATAAAACCTAATATGTTTACGCACAAAATTTCAACGAAAAATTTCTTGGGGTATTACAATGACGTAACTTCATTCAACAGTAACATGTCATGAGTGAATTCAATAATTGATGATATAATGTTGACAATTTTAGAGTTTTCCCAATTCATGATGTACATTGATTCAACAATCACATGTCGCGACCAATTTTAAAGAGCCGAGAGTCGACCCAATTCATTATAACGTGCATTCATTCAGCAATCCATTAGCACGAGTTAATTTAATAATAGTATTTGATAGAATGTTGATATCTTGTCAAACTTATATGTTGTGTTGAAAGCTTTAGTAGAAAATATGGTCAATCATCATGTTAATACTCCTTAGCTCACAAGTTCGATTCTCCCTGACGCGGTCTTTTTTATTATTTTCTGTGTGAGCAATAAATGTTACGAATCATAAATGCTGACCTATTACACAGGTCACCTCTAGCAATACAAACTCTTCTCATTCCTCTCCTCTTTAAAAGACGACACAGTGCATGCTTCATCCACAACCAACTACTATATTCCTTCGTAACTCTCTAAAAAGAAAAGAAAAATATGTTGTCGTTCATCCCAATTCAAGCGTGGACAGGCCCCATTCATTAGATTCTAGTTAATCTCCTACTTTGAGTAAAAATTTCTGATATATTTATTTATTTATTGTTTATTTAAAATTGTTCCTCCTATGTGTCTTCGTTTAATTCATCACTTTTTTGAGGGATTGTAGTGGCTACCACTAAGCGTCAACGACTACTTTCTCAAAAATTTGACACCGATTATAATCTTTCATTGTCAAAGTTAGGTGTATCGAGCTCAGGTTGGTGCTTCCGACATCAACAACTATCGTAGGATCAGCAACGGATAGAGATAATTTATCAGGGCTATGAATTTTAGGAAAGGAGATGTGTTACATATGTTGCTGATATGCAGTTGTGAAAACTGTGTTAAAATTATTGTTCTTAATTAGGAATCGAACCGACAGTTTCTCATTGCACTCACAGAACCTTTTCCGTATTTGATCAGGCATTAGTAATACATTGTTGTATTGGTTTGTTCTTATAAAAGTATTCAGTAGTTCGTGTTAAACGAATTTGTTCATCTTTATCTATCTTGCTGCTTCGACAATATTATCTTGAAAAATTCTAAGAGTAACCGACATCATTAATTAATTTTCTCAAAGTTCTATTTTTGAAAGACGACCAACAAATGCAAAACAGATGAAACAAAATCGGGATTGGTGAAGTAAATAGTAGCAAATGCATTGGTTATGAAAAAAATTATAAGTAAGCGAACCATTAATTAGTGGTTGGGCAGGCTCTAAATAAAAGAACAAAATTCTTAGAGACAAAATGCATATAAAATAAGTTGCAATACTGTCATGCTTAATGGCCATAAAAGTTTGCCCATAATTTGGCCATAATAACAAAAAGACTATAATAGCCTTTTCTTCCAAACAAAATTTTGTATTTTTTTAAACTCAAGAAAATTATTGCAATTCAATTGCAACGCAAATTTTTAGGCAAGAATATCAATAGTCTTATACAATAAAATACGTATATTTCCGATTGAAGAAAAGACACACATTTTTTGTTCAAAAAAATATATATATTAAAAATGATTATATATTTGAATAATTTTTAAATATAATTTTTGAAATATTTTAATAACGACAATTCATCACAATTTAGAACTGGTAAATATGTCGACACATTATAAAAATCAGTCATATAGTACTCATATGTGTCGAACCAAGGAGAGTGATACATAAGTGTTGATGGTACAAGTCTTTCACCCCTATGTTATGTCGGTTTGATAAATTGTGAATCATTACTTATATTTATTACTAAAATGACCTCTAATTCTATATTTTTTAAGTATATGTTTAAATAAAATTAAAATATATATTTAAATAATTCTCTGGCATAATTTGTAAGGTATCGCAATAACGACAACTCAACATACCTTAAACCTGATAAACGTTGACACTTATAGAAATTATGCATATAGTTCACATCAGCCAAACAATAAGATGAGATATAAGTGTTAATCATATAAGTCTTTCACTCCTATATTATGGCGATTTGATAAATTATGAATTGTTACTTATATTTGTTACTAAATGATCTCTAATGAATTTCTAAATTATTGCTATAACAACAAATCAACAGACTTGACACATGCTAATCCAATAAGTCGAACCACTCGTTCAATAACCAAAATGTCATTACACATTATTTATTTCGGTTCGATTTCACACAATCGTAGATAGAGTCAAGTACTAATGTTCAAACTTAGAAAATGTCAACTAAAGTACTGATTGTTTTTTACTGCCACAAATAAAATTCGTTCTATGAAAGAGTAACATTGACTGAGATAATGATGAAATATTGAGATCTCTACCTAATTATTTTTTTCTTAACTAAAAGATGTAAAATTATACTAACTTAAATTAAGAATGTTTGCCTAAGTAAATCTATTTGAAAACGTATTTACATAGATTTGAACTGAAATTAACAAATAATGATTATGTTTTCAAATTATGAGATTATACTGAAATTATCAAATAATGAGTATATATGGAAATTGGCAAATTATAAACATATTTATCATCATATGTTTTCAAATACTGAAAATATGCTTCACTGGAGAAATATTTAAGTGTGGAGGAAAAATATTTAGTATAGAATTAGAATTAGAGGAAATTTTTACTCAAGAATTAGAATTAGCAAAAAATTAAGTTTAAATCTTGTGAAAAATATGTTTCAATTTCCATCCTATGTTTCCAAATACATTTGATCAAAAATTATAAATGTTTATACCTATGAATATGGGAATAGGTTTCAATTGGCTAAGGAAAATTAAAATGGAAATACATATTTTAAAATGGCTAAGAAAAATTGGCAAACACTTTCCAATGAATATGAAAATTAATTATAATTAAGCTCCTTCCCAATAATCAATGTATTCAAAATATAATAAAAGAATATATTTAATTTTTAGGTAAAAGGGTCAAAATTTCCAAGAAATAACTAGTTTATAGTGTGAATAAAAAATTTTATTATTACGGACACATTATGGCCAAAAGAATTTTTCCATGAAAAAAATCTAAATGTTTTATGTTGCAATTAAAAACAGTCAAATTAATAGGCCATCGTATTTTGGTTCGGATATTACGTTTGAATTTTGGGTTATATTATGACGGGTTATAAGATTTCAACTATTCATAAATCAAAGAAATATTTACGGCAACACAAGTTCTACGTAATACATTAAAATCACATTGTGCAATATTTAGATACAACAGTTCGCAATATGGAGGATAATATTCGCGGTCTAAGCCTACTTAGGATTGAAACAAATTTCATAATTATGACAATAATAAATTGTATCTACCTAAAACAATCTTCGCGTTTCCTATGTCCATGAATAAATCAAAATGTATTCAATTACAAAGAAACGTTGAATCAATAATTATGGCTACACAAACCATATATTGAGTAAATATTATGACTATACGTCAATCAAACTATCTCACTATTGTAGATTCAATTAAAATTGATTCGATCAGCATTGCCATTCTTTTCGCATCAACTAATTCGGTTCACTGTTGTCGTGTCATGTTCATACTCAAAGTATGAACAAAATATATTACATCAACAACTATTGATTATAAGTTATTCAGTTGAATTCACTATTCTTGGCACGATTTAGATAATCAATTGAATATTCAATCATGCCATTGTTGGTTACAGACATGAAATCTACATGTAAAACATAACGAGCCCCTTAATTTTTGTATTAATTTAAACAAATAATAAGGCTCCTTAATGATATACCTAAATAGAGCATCATTACAAATATAATGCATGCAAACTAGGACTGAATGCCATTACAGCAACTTGCTTAAACATTAAATTTAAATTTCATAGGTCCCGAGTTCAAAATACTTTCCCACTATTTTAAAAAAAAAATTATTGTTTTAAAGGCAGTTCACCAATGTGTTTGGGAATTTAAAAAATATTTCAACTAAATTACACTTTGACTTTACTTATTTGGAGGGAAGCTTAAAATATCTGTTTATAATCACCACTCTCCTCCACAATACACCACAGAATCTCAACCAAAACCCTATTCACCTCCCTCCACCAGTAAAGAAAATGACAAGGTTCAAACCACTATTTCTCAATCCTAATGAACGTGGGTCCGAATTCATTATTAGGTTGGACGTAAATGACATGGCATATGACAAAGTAGTAATTTCTAATTTTTCTTATTCATTAAGGATTCTATGTTTCCTTATTTGTTTCATTTAACTTTTGTTCTCTTTCAAATTTGAGTAAGTCATCCATCTTTTTTTCCCTTTTTAGTTGATATCAGAAAAGGTATGTATATACTTCCCCATCGGTCCAGTGTGGGTAACCATTCATCATTGTGGTAATAGAAAGATGTATACGGCTAAAGTGTTCTGTAACCATCCGAACGGCCGGAGGATATATGACCGGTGGAACTTTTTCATCCGTCTACAGGTATCGAAGTAGACGATATTTTGGTCATCGAGATTGCCAACAGTACCGACCGATCTTTCTTATTAAATATTAAACATGTAATCCCTGTGTGAAGAAGTTTTCAAGTTATGGATTGGTTTGAATGTCTTTTATTATATTATTACTCATAATTGTAGTCTTTAGTTTATTTTCAATTCTCATTACTAACTTTTAATTTTCCTTTACTTTCACTGCATTAACAAAACTATCGTAACTACTTCTTTAGGTTCTGTATTTCTTTCTCATTCTACGTAATTATTTGCTATTGAATGTATGAAAGTTATAAAAGAAGTCATCTAGATTTACCAACCAAATCTTTTTTCTAGATTTTGGACGAGAAGGGTAAGAAAAATCCTGTAGGCAGATTTGGTTGATTTTGGATGGGACTTGGCAAAGGCAAACAGTAGAGAAAAAACCCTTGTTAATGACAGCATGCAGTATAACCATTATTACTGACTTTAACACTGTTCAAGGCTTTTGGTAGAACCTAGGTATCGTTACCAATATCAAGACCTAGTAAGTGGATCATCTTGTAGGTTGCGGAAAGGGCTGAAACAATTTATTTCTCATTTAATTCTCTAACAAAAATCCTAGCCTATGTAAATACGTATCCTCTTTTTCTTTGTAATTTTGTTCATCTTTTATCATACAGAGTTTTCTTAAAAACTTTCCAAAAGCCTCTTTTACACACAAAACAGTATGTCTAGCTCAAATAATGAGAATAGTCGTGTGGTGCGAAGAAAAAGATGCTATCACACTGTTTAGGAGATTGAGTTGTTGAAAGATGAGGTCAGGAACCTTAATCAGTATGTGGAACATCTTAAGCGAGACCTATGGGAGTTGAGGCATTGTTTCCATACCTATATACGAGAGGTTAACAATGAGAAGATTGAAGAAGGTGATGAGGTTGCTGGTGGTGTTGATCCTGCTTCGTAGGTTGTTGTTTGTTTATTTTCTTTTTCAGTCTTTTTATTTGAAGTTTCTTTTTTCCGTTGTAGGTTTGTTCTCCCATTTCCAGTTGATGAATGGATGTTTTCTTTTCATATTACACTTCTTTTAACTTTATGCAAACAATGGAACACATAAGTTAATTAAAGGACTAGCGATTCATACGAATTATCAAATATTTTAGATACAAACCATAGATTATGCTTTGAACATTTAACATTGCTTAAATTTAACCGATGAAAATTATACAAAAAAAGGACTTTTATCTGAATCCCATACAACTTCATTTCTTATTTTCACTAGTTGGGTATATTAAAAGTTGTCCAGATCCTTCTATTTCTAAGTACAACTTTGGACTGAACAAGGTAATATTTTGTTGGAGCCAATTACTCTTCATCAAACTGATTACAAAAATAAATGCCTTTTCTATACTTGCATAATGAACTGCAACTAACAAATAATATGTGTCCAACACAAACTCACTCCAAAAAGAGCACTGAAACAAAAGACTATGAACATTCTGTTTGGCGCTTCAATTGAATCTATTAATATCCAAATCTTTAACTCTAAATGTCTTATTGTCCAAGAACAACTTGGACACAGTATTAAACATGATTGTACGTTGGATGGCTTAAAAAATACATTGATGAATAGAATCTCACCTAATAGTCTTCCTAAATTGAACTAGGGTATAAAAATTAGATTCAAATTATACATGAACATGGGAGGAGAAAATTCAAAACGGAGCAACTGTGTGCTAATTAACTATTTACTTAATATAAGTGCTAATTCATACTGCAACAATATTTGTTAGATAAAAACACTAATTATCCACGCTAGCATTCACTAAAATAATCACATAATGTATTGTAGAGATGTCACTTCGCATACACAATTTTAATTTTTACATTGTGATAAATTTAGTGAAAGCACAAACGTTTACTAACTTTACAATATGTTTACGAATGTCCATGCTTTCATTTACTAAGTGAAAATAATGTATAAAAGGATTCGACACACTTTGATGGGTGGGACAATGTCAATACGCATCACACAACAAGATTGATTGCAACAATTCTAAAAGTTAACACTAACAATATTACACTATTATTTTGTACCTAATAGTCCATATTGTTAAAAATGATTGAAAATTAATGAATTTCACATCAGTGTATTAGATTAATAAAGCCGATGGGATGTTATTTGTGGCATAATCATAGCTTGTACCTTTACACTTCAACAAACTTTCTTTTTTTTAAGTAGATTTTTTTTCATATTAACAAAAACTTCACCCCAATCCTAATTTGTAGTTAAGGCCCAAGAAATGACCCATGAAAAATCGGACCTAAAATGAGGACAATTTTAACAATCAACTTAGTTGGATTGGGCCCAAATTAAAGGGTCTCAAAATCGGGTTACAATAAATGGGCCCAAAAAATAGTTCCCAAATTAGAAGGTCTCAAACCCTAATATACTATACAAAAACAAAAGAAAATTGGATAAGAGAAATAAATGGGGAAGATAAAGGTTCAAGTGGCAGGATATAGTGGGGGACAAGAAAAAACAGGTGTGGGGAATGATTTTAAAACAAAACCGAGTGGTTTTGAATTGGAGAGGATAATTTTGGGTAGGGAAAAATGTGAAATGACATTAGCACCCTCCCTTGTCACTTTAATTACGATAAAACCAGTCAAAAAGGATAATTCGAGTCCTTCGAGTCAATAGGCCTCGAGTTGAATATAATTTCCGTTCAACTTTATCCATCAAAGGGTGTGGTACATCGACTTAGTTTCAACTGGTTTGTACACCTCTGTATCACATTTACTCTAGAGAACTGTTTCCAGTACAGAAAAGGGAAAAAAAAAAGGTCATTATTGGATAAGAAGAATCATAAATTATCTATCTAGAAGGAAATCATAATGTAAAGTTAGGGTACATTGTCCCTAGAAATACTGGATTTCGTGTTGAGTTGAAAAAAATCGTACACTAATTTAATGTATCTGCGCTCTGCACCTGATGCATTCCCTTTATTACCCCTATTTTGTTCTTGTGATGACTCTGTGAGTAAGTTCTACAAGCGCCCGTCTTGATCTCTTAACTTCCTCGTCACTGCTCTCTGGAAGAGAGTCAACTGCCGCTGACGCAAGGATAGCATGCTTTCTGGCAAGCTCTATTGTTCTCTGCATCCCTCTGCTCTTCCCAAGGTAATCCAGAGCCTGCAAGTTCCATGGGTAGATTTTGATGAAGTGATCACAACTAAATGTCACACATTATATGAGAAAACCAACAGTTAATCAGGACGTGCAACGTAAATGGATGTGGCAGCGACACATTTGCAATATGATTGTCATTAGTAAAAACTAGTAATAGAAGTTAATCCAGATATCCAGATAATCCGAGGAATAAAGTTATCACAGAATACCACTTCCAACAGTTATACAAGTCAAGAACCAGAGGTATGTGCACTCCAATAGGCATACTAAGATTCAAATCACAGAAGCGGGATTAGCCTTACAGAAGATGGTTGTATCACAAATTAGTCCAACATTGACCTATGAAAGGACAATCTCGGAATAACCAATTCACTCAACCACTGCATCTGATAGAAACAATGAAATGAGGGATTCATACAGAACTAAAGCTATAGACTTGATAGAAAATTGGGGCATATTTAGAGGGTAAAAGCATCTCTATCATGTGGATAAGTAAATCATTATTCATCATTTTCATTATACAAAGGTGATTATGGACATGCTAGGAGAAAATGAGCACAAAAATGCTTACGATTTCCACATTGACGGGATCATCAAAACCTCGGTCCACCAGCATACGTAGTTGAGGAAATTCCTCCATGGCATACAATATTGGGGCAGTTACAATGCCCTACAAACACAAAAGTATTCCAGAGAAACTCAAAAGTGATAATGAGCACATCATGTAAAGGATTATCTAAAAAGTATAAATCTACTTTTCTCCGTATAACATCTGGAAGCATTAGTCAGTGAGAAACTAAGAATGGCACACAGATGAAAATTTTAATTGGAAGTATAAAGATAAATAAATCACGTAACATTAATCATTGTTGGAACAAAAATAAAGAGAGAAAGGAAGCCTTATAAGAGTATACATGGAGACAATTGCTTGCTAATTCTTAACTTATAAACATATATCTGACCACTATGAAATCCATAGCAAAAATGAGTACATCTGTCAGTAAGGCAAAGCTCCCTACATCATAAAATGCATAGCCATTTTTTCTGGTTAACTAAATTGAGGTAAAAGAATAAAAGAAACAACGAACAAGGTAAGAGAAGTTACATGACGAATATCAGACAATGAACCCTTGCCAAGGGTTGCAGATGTACCCGTGAAATCAAGAACATCATTTATCAATTGAAATGCCAATCCCTGCATGTACATACATAGAAAGCTAGAACTTAGAACGAGGGAAAAATCTCGTGGTAAACGACTTAAACAGATCTTTATTTGTATAATCAGAAGGAAAACCGTATCTGCCCAACTGAACTTCCTACTAGGGGTCATGTTATAAGATGCCTATCAGCAACTTAAGAGTATTTATAAGCTATGTTTCCATCCGGATAGCAACAATGGGAAAAGGTCAGAACATAGAACTATTTACCACTTCTGGGGTCATGTTATAAGATGCAAATCAGCTACTTCAAGAGTATTTATAAGCTATATTTCCACCCAGATAGCAACGACGAAGAAAAGGTCAGCACATATATTTACTATGAACCAATTATAACCTAAAAGCGAATATTTTAAGCCGCATAGGACTCGCATCAGAAGACTATACAGACCAGATTTTTTCCATAGTCAAAAGCCAACACGGAGACTTCAGCAGTATGCCCAGCAAGTAGTGTAATCGCTTTGCAACTATTTGAAATCAATGATGTAGTCTTGTAATATGTTTTCTGCATGTAATACTCCATGCTGCAACAGATGACTAAGAACATTAATTCAGAAAAAGATAGGTCAAAACGTCTAAGAAACAAATAGATATAGTAACAAAACCAGATTGCAAGCAACCTTTAGCACAACACATACATGATGACTTACTTTACAAGTCATCAACTCATATCTACCTGTTAGAGTACGTACCCTACTGTTTTTAGTGTTTTACTCTAATAGTTGCCTATTAGTGAAACAAGTCAACTAACGTGGTTCACGGAAGTAAAAATAAAGACAATTATTTTTACGTGGAAAACACCCGGCTCAAGAAAGGAGTAAAAAACCACGACCGGTACCTCTACAGGATTTAAACCCAACTTCACTAATACTCTTGAGCCTCAACAATCAACAAATTACAAGACTTCTTGTAAACTAGGAATTAAAGCTTCTAACTCCTATTTCTACAATAACACAAATCTTCCCAAGATAAGTGTACCCAAATCTTCGAGTTCCCTAACTTGAAGATACAACTCCTAACTCAGTTTATAAATTATTGAGACTAGAACAAAGACTCATTACAACTCAAAGAACCAACCTACTATAAAGTCTACGAATTGCTAAGTAAAGGACCAGGTTCTTCTTCAAGTTTGGTAAACTGATTTGCTGATCGATGTTTTTCTTTATCAGTGCTTGAGTGAAACACTTGAATGTCATTTATTGTATTTAAGCCAACTCCTGATTGAGTCCTTTAGATGATGCATTCTTCTATCTTCAGTAGGACTCTACCAAGTAGTTTCACTCCTTGTTACAGCCGTCTATCACCTTGAATGAATAGGACTCTTCTACTCCATCCCCTAGTTTGGATGGACTCCTTGATCAACTCAATCTCTGAGTGTTGGATTTATCTTCTCCTTTTTATCCTCTTTGCTGCATGTGATAAGTGTTGAGATCATATCTGAATCTCCTTGCTTATCCACTCCTGACTTTACACATGTTTATGTTATCAGTAGTCTTGCCAATGACTGTTCTTTCTACACTTGTGTGGACCAGCTTGCACAACATGTTTCATTCATATATCCAACATCAAAACTTTAGTATCCTAACAAATTCCCCTTTTTTATGATAACAAACACAGCGTCCAAATACTGACATTCTCAATAAAGAAATTAAACAAAATAATACAGAATAAAATAGATTAGTCAATTGAGTTATAAGCATTGCATAATCTATTCTTCTCTCTTTTGACATCATCGAAAAGCTGGGCCCAAAAAGTGGAAAATATTTAATAATCCATGACCACTGGGGCTATCACTAAAACAATCAAAACCCAGAGTAAGAGAGCAGTAATGTATTATGAAAAAATAGGAGCAGTACACAATTAAGAAAATAAGTCCATTTCATTCAATAGTGGGATACAATTAAAATTACCCAAAAATAGCATAACAGATAACAAGTAACCAAGGAAGGGAACAAAGGATACAGTCCTAAGAAAATAGGATAGGAACTAAGTAGATTAAGAGGAAGGGATAAGGGAGGTCAATTTACGAACAATATCAGCATTCTCAGATCATCTGCATTCCAAGAAAGCTATTAGGGAGGCAATTTGAGCAAGTAGAGCCCTCTTCTTATTATTATAGGCAGCTTGAGCAGCCTCCAGTGTAACCTGAGCAACCTCCAACTCAACATCAAGCGCATTCCTTAGGCGTTGCACAGGGTTGTCTGCACTCCTCATAGAAACAGGTAGTTGCACATGGTTCACACTCCCTATAATATCTTTGGTGGTCTACAAAGACCCCTTTGGATAGGTATACCAAACTCCTCAAATATAGGGGTGAGCTAAAATTCGTAAGAAAGAGCATGGCCATTCACTTCCTTGAGGAGAACCCTTTGCATATGCTTCAGGATAAGTCTAGGCAGATTAATTTTCACTTTAATGTCCAGGAACTCCATAAGAGTAAGGTCAAGAAAATTTGCTACAGTCCTTCTTTCCTTCCTAGGGGTGAGCATCTTGTGAACCACATCAAAATAAAGTTGATGAAGTGGAGACATTTCTCTTTTAAGAACCCTATGATGATTAACCAGGTGAGGGTTTCCAAAAAACTTACGAGATATGTCAAGGGCATATGCAAGATTATCAAGAGGTGGCCAAGTACCCTTGACATAGTGACCCCAACCCCTTGGAGGAATGTGCAAGATTTTAGCTATATCAATAATATAAAGATTTATGGTGACTCCTCGAACAGTTGTAGAGAACATCTCACCAATTGCTACCCTGTTTGTATAGAACTCATACACCTCAGGCTTAGCAAATCTCCTTTGTAAGTCACCCTGAAAAAATAGGTATGATCACCCTTGGACCTCTAATTTTCCCAATAGAGTAGTCATATCAACACTTCAAAAACCACTAATAACATGACCTTTAGCTAGCTTGTGCTTTTGAAAATGGAGATAGTGTTCTTCAGGAGTGTCCTAATTTGTAGATGGTTCACGAATTTCAAAATCAGAATCCAACTCAGCAGTAGTATCAAGAGGTGAGTCAGACTCAGAAGACTCAAAGGAAATAGGTTTGTTGACCTATTTCTTCAGACAAGAGGATGACTTCTTAGGAGTAGATTTAGACGATGAAAAAGCTTTTGAGGTAGGGGCAGTTTTAGGCTGGGATGAGGTTTACAAGAAGTAGAGGGTTTTGGATCTTTTCCTATGATCTTTTTTTTATGGATTGAGCAAAAAAGAATATCAGGAGAAGGAGGAGGACCAGATGTAGCAACGCATTTTCTTTTACTTGCTTAAAGGGCTTCATCCAAGGAAGCATCTTCCTGTTATTTTTTACCCTGAGTATGTGGAGTTCTGGGAGTGGGTACAATAGGGGAAGTGTTAGCAAAAACATGGTCATCAACTTCAATGGTAAGGGAAGAGTTTTATTTTGATTTGGATCTGGACTTTCACATAATCAGGTCTGCAATAGAAATATCATCAGGGTCAACAATTTGGAAGGGGATCAGAGGTGGCAGTGAGGGTTTAGAAGAGGATGAAGGATTTGATGAAAATTGGGCAAAGAGATTTTTAAAGTTTTTGAATGCTGCAAAATTGGATAGTTTGATTTTAATAGCAGGGGGAATAGGAGGAATTTCATTTGCAGTGGGATGGAGGATGATTTCAGTGAAAGGTGAGGTAGTGGAGTCATGGAGGTTTGAGAATTCAGAAGTTGATGCCATGGTTGAGAGAAAATTGGAAAGTTGATTTTTAGTTGGTGAAAAAAATGAGTGATGAAGGAGGGAAGGAAACATATTTTAGGTGAATTAAAAGAATTTGAATCGTGGATGGAGTGTATTTAGTCAAGAAACGTAATAATGGAGTTGTTCAGATATGATGGGAAAGCGATGGCAGCCTTTTAAAAAAAGTGGAACTCTTGCATTTTTGGCGGTTTAAGGGAGTTTCAAGGAACGAGTAGTATTCATGTTTCTCTCAATACAATTATAGGTAAAATATAATCATACCTTAACCTTTTCATTTAAGATGGACAAAGTTGCTTGAATGGTTCAGCATCTCTGCAAGATCAATACACAAATGAGTCAGATTACTCTAAAATCTTGGAATTAGGACACACAACTAAATGTGTAAGACTGGATTAATCAACAATAACTTAAAAGCATATTGTTTTTTCTAATCAATCATTGAGGGAGATTTATACAATTTTAATCATCCCCAAGACTAACCTATTTTTTTTCAAAGTGTTCCCTGCTTAATGCCTTAGTGAATATTCAGCAATTTGTTCTTTAGTGTAGCAAAACATGATTGATATAAGACCTTTTTAAATATTATCTCTAAGAAAGTGATGTCTAATATCAATACGTTTGGTTCTTTTATGTTGAATAGGATTCTTAGCAATATTAATGGCACTTGTATTGTCATAGAAAATAGGAACACATCCTACATCTATAACAAAGTCCATCAGTTGTTGTTTAATCCATAACAACTGAGCACAACAAGATCCTGCAGCAACATATTCAGCCTCGGCAATAACAAGGCTACTGAGTTTTGTTTCTTAGTGAACCAGGTAACTAAACATGATCCAAGAAAGTGTGTCATACTCATGGTGCTTTTCCTATCCACCAAGTATCCTGCATAGTCTGCATCTGAGTATCCTACCAAGTTAAATTTACCACCTTTTGGATACCATAGGCCAAGATCACTAATTCCTTTGAGATATTTAAAAATTCTTTTCATAGACTTTAAATGAGACTCTTTAAGATTTTCTTGAAACCTTGTACATAGCCCCATACTGAAAATAATATCTGGTCTGCTTGCTTTGAGATACAGTAATGATCTTATCATTCCTCTGTATAGCTTTTTCTCCACATCAAGACCTGTTTCATCCAAATTAAGTTTTGTGGTAGTGGCTATTGGAGTGCTGATCTCTTTTGCCTCTTTCATGGAAAATCTTTTGAAAAGTTCCTTGACATACTTCTGCTGATGGATCATGGTTCCAGATGTTGTTTGTTTAATTTGTAAACCCAAGAAGAAGTTTACCTCCCCTATCATGCTTGTCTCAAATTCACAACTCATGAGTTTAGCAAAATCATGAGTCATGTTCATGTTTGTGGAGCCAAAAATAATGTCATCAACATACTCCTACACAACCAACAGATCTTTTCCATTAGTCTTTAAGAAAAGAGTCTTGTCAATCTTACCTGTAGTGTTACCATGCTCTAGAAAAACTTTGACAATCTCTCATACCAAGCTCTTAGAGATTATTTCAGTCCATACAAAGCCTTGTCCAATTTATAAACATGATCAAGAAACTCCTTGCTTTCAAATCCTGGTGGTTTCTTTGAGAAGGTACTCTTAACATCCATTTCATAGAGAATGAATTCCATATAAGCAGCAAAAGTAACAAGTAATCTAATTGCTTTAATTCTGGCTACAAGAGCAAAAGTCTTATCAAAATCTATACTTTCTTCTTAATTGTACCCTTAGACCACTAGTCTTGCCTTGTTCCTTGTAACTGCTCCATGCTCATCAACCTTATTTCTATACACCCACTTAGTCCTAGTTTCTACCATAAAGATAATTATTTTTACGTAGAAAACACCCGGCTCAAGAAAGGTGTAAAAAACAATGACCTATACCTCTACAGGATTTAACCCCAACTTCACTAATACTCTTGAGCCTCAACAATCAACAAATTAGAAGACTTTTTGTAAACGAGGAATTAAAGCTTCTAACTCCTATTTCTATAATAACACAATCTTTCCAAGATAAGTGTACCCAAGTCTTCTAGTTTCCTAACTTGAAAACACAACTCCTAACTCAGTTTATAATTCACTGAGACTAGAACAAAGACTCATTACAACTTAAAGAACCAACCTACTACAAATTCTACGACTTGCTAAGTAAAGGACCAGGTTCTTCTTCAAGTTTGGTGAACTGATTTGCTGATTGATGTTTTTCTTTATCAGTGCTTGAGTGAAACACTTAAATGTCGTTTGCTGATTTTAAGCCAACTCCTGATTGAGTCCTTTAGATAATGTATTCTTCTATCTTCAGTAGGACTCTACCAGGTAGTTTCACTCTTTGTTGCAACCGTCTATCACCTTGAATAAATAGGACTCTTCTACTTCATCCCCTAGCTTGGCTGGACTCCTTGATCAACTCAATCTCTGAGTGTTGGATTTATCTTCTTCTTTTTATCATCTTTGCTGCATATGATAAGTGTTGAGAGCATATCTGAATCTCCTTGCTTATCTACTCCTGACTTTACGCATGCTTATCTTATCAATAGTCTTGCCTGCAGCTATTCTTTCTACACTTGTATGGACCAGCTTGCGCAACATATTTCATTCATATGTGCATCATCAAAACTTTAGTATCCTAACACTACCAATCAAAGTCAAACTACTTAAAGCAGCAGAACCCCTAACTACACTATGCTCTCAAATTAAATACTAATGCAATTGTTTGGAGAAAAACAGTGATGGATTTAAAGTTCTGCCTACCAGTTCACAGAAACCTAGTAGATTTTACTCAAATCCTATATACATACTAAACAATTCACCAAATATCTATAGATATTTGACTGTGAACCCAATTATTATAGTATATTAATTTGAGATTGTTATAGGAACCCATAAATTTCAAATCCTGGATCCGCCGAGTAAAAATACTTGGTGTCCTAATAGAGATGATATGGATAAAGTTAGTATATGTCCTTTCCACCTAAGGTATCATATGAGAAATATAGTCAAAAGCGCATGTTTAGTTTGCATCAACTGCTACAAGATTCCCCATTTATTGTAGCCATAACACCTAACACCCTAAAAGTTATGAAATGTTGTGTCTTTGAAAGATATATAAGCTTGGTCTTATTTCCTCTATTGGTGAGCATTCTTTGCTCATTGCATTAACAACAACATACCCGATGTGGTCCCATAAAGTGGGGTCTGGGTTGGGGGTAGGTTAAAGTGTACGAGACCTTACCTCTACCTCAGAAGTAGAGAGATTATTTCCATAGACCCTCAACTCAAGGGATTTTCTCATAGAATTAGCACTCTAATCTATCAAAAAAATACTTATGATTCAGCAGTTCATTCATATTTATCTGTTTGCAGCATTTTCTTTGTTGAGTGGATTCACAAGCTTAGCATTTTGAAAGGGGTGATGTTCCTACAGAAATGTGGTTTATATATATCCCATCATATATTCATGAAATATCAATAAATGAATTATTTCATTATTCGTTATTTCCTAGTCTTGTCGCCCCATTCACTTACAACAAGAAACAACCACCAGTGTCCGGGAGGCTGCAAGTACTATGGATCCTTCAAGACCTAATTGGGTTACTTTCCTAGTTCTCCCGGTGTTTCCTGTAGATCGTGATGTGTCTTGAGATAGTCATCTCCTATCCCCCTTCAAGTGGCGAACTCGTTCTGTTGCATCTGGCCCATTCTCTAGGCACCTATGGAAGGCGGAGAGTGTGACAACGTACACGCTTCCCTTCACTCCATAAGGCTTTCTCATCAATTACAGGGTTTGGTGCCCTAAAATTGACTTGGCTTCGCCAAAATGCATCATCTTTAATAGACCAGCTTGCGAGGCATCCCTCTTGCGATACAGTTCCAACCCTCACCTTGCTCTTATGACATATTAACTTGAGGGCTTCGCTCGCTCGCATTAAAGCTCGTTGCCTGTTATTATTAAGACTCTGGTTAGGAGGCTTAGGGTTTGTTTTGGTGAAAAGATCTTAGGTGTATTTCGATGAGAAGGAAATAGTCTATGTCGAAAATAAGCTTCTCAGTCTGGCCATCAAATGTACATTCATCCATCTATCAGCTGGATCTTCTTTAGTGAATGAAATATTTATGTTAGTAGTGCAACCATTCTTCCCTTCTTCCTTTCTTCCTCGCTATTGAAAAAGAATGATCATATCATTCTTTTACTGCCTCTCATTCCACTATTCTCATCGAATTAATTTCTCTTCCGAACGACTAAGTCATAATGAGATAAAAACCAAGTTACCAGTTTTAAAAAAAAATAATGAGATTAAAAATCGATGCTTTCCAGGTCTTGTCACGCTGCTAGATTGAGACTGCCACCTTCCTATTGTTCCGATGTTCTAATATTGTTATGTGGCCACATTTATAACCCCAGATCCCGTTCTTCTACTAAACTAATACAACAAGTTTAAATAAATGAAATATAATGAGAAAAATCTGAAATTCTACAAAAGATGGTAAAGAGAGAAGGAAAAAAATTATTTATTAATTTTATCATTTCCACATCTTTAACCACATCTTGTTGATTGCTTCTATTTTACACTGTTTTGTTCATATTATGCAGGACATGAAACAGCTTCAGGTTACTGAGGACATGACCTTAGATAGGAGGGAGTGGAGGACACATATTAGGGTAGAAGGTTAGTAGGAGAGGTGTTGTCTTGCTTATCGAGGGTTTTAGCTTGTTGGGTTTGTTGATACACTAGCCATAGTACTATCGTGCGTTCTTGTAATAAATCATAGTTTGGTTCTTATTGTATTTAGATTATCGTACTATAATGTTGTTGTTTTTGGTTTTATCTTGTAAACTTTGCTATGTTTCCTTCATAGTTGCTATACTTTTTTCCACTTCTTCCTTCTTCTTTGTACCTGAATTTGTTGCAGTTGAGCCGAGGGTCTTTAGGAAATAGACTCCCTACCTCCACGAGGTAGTGGTAAGGTCTGCATACACTCTACCCTTCCCAGATCTCACTTGTGAGATTTCACTAGGTATGTTTTTGTTAATATTATCAGAAAGTTTATAAGAGAAGTGTTTTCAGCCTTTCGGAGGTCAAATATGGGATACATGGAGCTGTAGGGAAGTAGGACACATGGTGGAAAAGAAGATTAGAACCGGTTGCACATTGTAGCCAATATTTACCGAAGTGACTACATAAGAGAATGAATTGCAAAGACGTATTATACTCAATGAGCCAGGAGAAATTAGCTACTGTAGCTCAGAAACTATACCATGACTACCTTACAACATTTTCTTTGATAATTGACAACTTTCTGGCATCATCACCGACTTTATTTATTCTTATTTTCTAGTTAAAATAAGGCCTAATCTATAGTTAAATAGTTTTATCTTTTAGTTAAATATAAACTCTATCTGTTGGGTTCGAAATCGAGAGGGCGTCATGCAGAAGCTATTAGTTGCAAACTATCGTGGTGATAATTCAGACGACAAAGAAAACAATACTAAAAACATGATTATTATATAGTTTGATCAATTGACCTACATATAAAAACCTAATGTAAAAGAAAACATAAAGCTATTAGAGAGAAAATCTCCCCTAAACAAAATTCTTTAAACGACTACATTGTGTATGCTATTATGTTATGGTATGAGAAGGGGGTCTTCTATTTATAGATATCCAAAACCTTTCCTCCAAGAAAGAGGTTAGCCAAATATGGAAAAGAATTATTTTTTTCTTTAAGAAAAAGTAAAAGTAATTATGGTAATTTTTATTTTCGCTCTAAGAAAAAATAAAACTTAAATATGGTAAGAAAATCAGGGCGAAAACCCTAACAAATCTTCCTTTTTGGCTTGATTTTCTTCACTTGATCCATCTTCTCTTCATATCACGTGCATGAACTTCGTTCTTGATATAATCTTCATAACTGCTGTTTGCCATGGTTAAAAATAAGGTTTAAAATATCATGGTTAAAAATTGATTTAAAAGTAATATTTTATTTTTATTTTTAAAGATACAGCAGCAGGAGTGTTGAAAATATGGTTGAAACTTGTTCTCCACATCTAGTTCGACAAAAATTTTCATTATCATCTAAATTGTTGCAGCTTGATTTTAAAACTGCTTTGAACCTGTTTAATCTCGTCTCACCACACCATTGGACCATTGAACCGTAAGATCTGATACCACTTGTTGGGTTCAAAATCGAGAGGGCGTCATGTGGAAGCTATTAGTTGCAAACTATTGTAGTGATAATTCAGATGACAAAGAAAACAATACTAAAAACATGATTATTATATAGTTTGGCCAATTGGCCTACATATAAAAACTTAATATAAAAGAAAACATAAAATTATTAGAGAGAAAATCTCCCCCTAAACAAAACTCTTTAAACAACTATATTGTGGATGCTACTATGTTATGGTATGAGAAAGGGGTCTTCTATTTATAGATGTTCAAAATCTTTCCTCCAAGAAAGAAGTTAACCAAATATGGAAAAGAATTATTTTTTTCTTTCAGTAAAAGTAAAAGTAATTATGGTAACTTTTATTTTTCGGAGAAAATAAAATTTAAATATAGTAAGAAAATTAGGGCAAAAACCCTAACACTGTGGACTTGGCTAAAGATAGGACACAATTGAGGAAAAACACTCCTATGAATGATATCTACCAGTTGGGAACAAGTTCTAGTCTTGTTAATACATGAGTCTCTTCCTATTTGCGGCGGCAGCTACATTACGCCGCTCCCTTTCAAAAGAAGTTAAGCAAACAGGCTGATCTAATTTATATGATTAAATTTGGGAAGACGTAACTAAGACAATTAAATTGGGCCAGAGCGAATATCTTGCAGATATAGATACATTTTAGTTTTGACTTAAATTCAATCAGGGTCCAGAAACAATTAATCTGCCCTCTACCAGCATACCTACAACGTTCATCAGAAGAAGTCGTCATTTGCATTGTCTCCCCAGTAACAAGATGTTCCACAACAGTTGCCAGAAGAGATACAACCTACAAGATCACAGTGACAGAGCTGAAGAGAGGATGACAAGAGGTATAACTAAAATAAAGCAGCAGAAGCGTTAGCTAATATCAACCTTCTAGCTACACTCTTATCCATGGTTGCTGGAATTGCATTTTTCTTCTACTTTTTCTTTTTCATGGAGGAGAGGCAAAATACATGCATGAACTGAACAGGCAGTTAAGTGTGATTTTTTTCTCTAATAGGAGGGAAAAAAATTAAATATAGTTGCATGGCTGGAAATTAAAAAAATGAGCAAAACCCTAAGAGATACAGCATATAAGTTATAAAAATTACCAACCACGAGATTAATTTGCATGAAAATACACATAATTAGTTAAACGTGTGTAAAAACCGTAATCCTGGACAAAATTGAAATTCTTTATTGTTGACCATTAAGAAACTTATAGAAAGAACAAAAGTACAATGATAATACATCCTTAGAAAAAAAGATTCGGGATAAGTAGGAATAAAACATAACAACCCTTGATAATAAGTGAGGGGTTCCAGCTCTTGTTAATAGTGCAAATACTAAACGTTATTAGAGCCAAGAGGAGAAGACAAATTATACCTCTGTGTTCTTGGAGGCAAGTGCCACACATGCTCGGGAAAGCAGAAAATCTCCGGCTAGTACAGCTAGCTGCATCAAATAGGAGAAGAGGTCCAGCAGATACTAAGATCACATAATTTTACAACCCACTTTACAAAGAGTTAGTTTGGTTAAATAAAACCCACAGGTGAAAATTGCTCTTCCAGCCATCCATTTCAAAAAATAAAAACCTAAATCACTCAGCCTGCTCTAATTCTAAAAATGGTTGTTCCCATATAATATTATAACTATTAGTACTGCTCTCTGCAGTAAGCATGTCATATCCAATGTTCTACTTGGTGAAATTAGATACTCCCACTTGATTCAATTTATATAACACCTAATTTTTTCATTAGTGAAGGTGGTGGAGATGAGGATGTTGCGATGGATCTGTGGACTTGCCAGGAGTGACAGGGTTAGAATATGAGATTATTCGGGAGAAGATGGAGTGGCTTCAGTAGAGGACAAGATGTAGGAAATGAGGTTGCGATGGTTTGAACATGTGATGAGCAGGGCATAGATGCTCCAGTTCGGAGGTGTGAGAGGCTGACTATGGATGGTTTTACGTACAGGTAGGCCGAAGAAATATTGGAGGAAGGTGATTAGATATGATACGGAGCAGTTACAGCTGACGGAGGACATGACCCTTGATAGGAAGGTGTGGAGGATGCGGATTAGGGTAGAGGGTTAGTGGTAGGAGTTCATCCGTCATAGTAGGTAGAGTGCTTTTGTTTGTATCTACGTATATAGTTGCTTGTTAGCGGTTTTTCGGTGTTGTCTTCGATTTCGAATAGATAGTTTATAGTAATACCTTGTGGTTGTCATGTTTTCATTATTATCTAGCGGTATGTTATCCCATTTTTATTATGTGCTTTTATGTTTTCTGTTTGTTAGTTGGTTATACTGTTCTCTGTCCTGCGCGGGGGGTCTATCGGAAACAACCTCTCCACTTCATCTAAGGTAGTGGTATGGATTGCGTACACTTACCCTCCCAGACCCCAACTTGAGGGAATACACTGGGTAGGTTGTTTGCTCCTTATTTTTTTCATTAGGGCACATTCAAAATGTTTGACATTATTCTGTTAATATATTTTTCTACACTTGTTTCAAGAATTTAAATCATTAAACTACGAATAGATTATACTTTCACATGGTATTTTCTCTATCATACTAACTTCTCATCGTTACTTAAATATTTTCTTCCACTACCATTAAAATAGCATACAAGTCAAATAACATCTTAAGATCCTTGGAAATGAGCACTTCTCTCATAATGGGCCCTACCTATGTTGCTCGGGGTCTTCAAATATGCCACTAAATACGTGTGGAATACTCCAAAAATAGTGTATTTTTGGAGAATCCAAATGAACGCGACAGCATATTTTAAGAGTCAGAACAACATAGCTTCCTGGCTTGAATTTGGACTATTCAGCCAAGTGAAGTCCAGATATCAGTATGGTTAAAAACATAATATGAACACAATGCCATCTCACTACTGCAACATTTGCTTACTTGCATTAAATGGAAGACCTAACAGGGAATAACGTATTTCAGAACTGGAACCAGGGGCGGAGGTACATGTGTTTCAGGGGTTCATCCGAACCCCCTTCAACGGAAAATTATACTATTTTTATATGGTTGTATATATTATTTCTTCATATATAGTAGAGGTTGAACCCCTTCGACTGTTTTTTTAATATTTTCTTCTGAACCCCCTCAATTAAAATCCTGGCTCCGCCACTGCTGGAACGATGGAACGCAAAGTACTATGTACCTTATACTACTAAAAAAAAGAAGGAAACCGACCACAAAAACAGATCAAAGTGCGTGGTTAGTAAAATTCATTATTATTTTATTAAAATAGACCACAAGTGGTCGATTTTATTTTAAAATTAATTAATTAATTTTCTTAAAACCGACCACCTGTGTTCGATTTTTTGTAAAAGTTTAAGAAAAACCAATCACTTGTGGTCAGTTTTATGCAAAATTTAAAAAAAAAAAAATCAACCACTTGTGGTCGGTTTTGTTTAGAATTTTTTTTTAAAAAATAAATAGCAGCAAATGAAACACCATACAATACAACAAAGACAACAAAAAATCAAAGTACAAACTACAACAAAATGTCCAAATCCATACAACAACAACAACAAAAAACCAAAGTACAAATCAAAGTGTAAAAACTACAACAAAATATCCAAAACCAAAGTACAACACATACAAAAGTAAAAAAAAACTACCAATCATCTTCATCATCATCGTCATCGTCTTCGTCTTTCGCATCCTCATCTGTGCGGATATCATCCAGTGGACGTAGACCTTTTGCAGCCCGAACTGCATCACCAGGACATGGAGGAATAATCTCTGCAGTTTGAATAAAAGAGCTGAACTGATCCTGCAACATCCTGATTTGTGATGATGTTTCCTTCTCCTTCTTCTGCGCCCTCTCTCTCTGTTTAAAGAGCTCTTCAATGAGTTTAGAAACCATATTTTTAAGTGATTCAATGGTTTCTCTATCAACTGAAGAGGTATAGGATGTAGGACTGGACGAAGACCTAACATTCTCGCCTAAATAATTTCTGTGGTATCCGTAGAAATGGTCTCTAACTGTAGGACCCACAGTTTGTTCCCATAACTCCTCCTCTACATGTTGGGGTACTGGGTCACCCTGACTTTCAGGAGGCTGACTACTACGAAACTCACTAAGGAGCTGTTTATATTTGTCCTATATTCAAAGTAAAGTTAAAATTAATAGTCAAAAAATATTGAAGTACTTATACTTGAATAATATCAACTTTGAGATAAAAAATCATAAATTCAAAATTTGATTCTTACATGGGCAGCTTTTGCACGAGGCTCAACCCAAACATCTTCATCAGTCGGGTTCTTTTTCTTCTTCAAATGCATCTCCTCGAATACCTCATCGAAGGGTATCTTCCTACCCTTTTCTTTTTCCTGCATATGAAAAAATTATTAATTTTTAAATAATTAAAAATTTAAATAAAAACAAATAATTAAAACTGTAAAAGTTACATACCATTTTTTCCTCCACAGCAATCATACTAACTGCACCCGCAGTATATAGAGAGCCACCCTTGGATGATGCCCAGACTTTCTTTCCTTTATCCCTCAACAATTGGTATTTTTCGCTATTCCAATAGCAAATATACTATTTCCATAAGGATTCACTTATCCAGTCAGGTCGTACCAAGTTGGTTTTGGCATAATCCAACAGACCGTTAAATTTGGATCTAGCTCTTCTGTAAAAATTTCTCTTTGTAGCACATTCATTCGCATCATCCCACCAATAATATTTCTGCAACAAAAATAAAAATATAATATTCAATCTTTTGTTCTAACAATGTGTTAAGTAGCCGATAAGTTTAATCTTTACATGAAATTCGTTAAACATTCTTTCCCTGTCATTTTATAGAGTAGACATTGAAGTGCTGACAAATGCATTTCCTCGTAATTGTTCCAACTCCAGCATTCGGCTTAAACCTACAACACAAGATCAAACAGTAAATTTATAGAGTATAATAATATAGTAATGAAAAATGAATAATGATATTATATTTAGAAATCTTATCTTGTTCCATAATGAATAAGATAACGCCTTCCATAATCATCTCTGTCTCCAGGCTGCGGAGCAAGTGCTGGTAGATGCACTGGTGTAGGCGGATCTGAAGCACCAGATGGAGTGCCTCCAAGATGAAGATCCGACAACCCAATAGATCCAGCAAAATCACTGTGCAAACCTGGGTGACTGCTATAAGAGGGTACTGATGATGGTAGATGTCCGGATGTGTCAGCGGTCGTCCAATAGTACTGTGATGGCGGTGGTACGGTGATAGGAGCAGAATGAGTCGGTGTGGACCCATAAAGTATCCCCATATACATAGGAGTAGGAACCAAATGCTGAGACGGCCTAGAATATGAGGGTCGTGCTGGCACGTCAGCAAACCGACCCTCAGATATATGAATACCTGTCGGCCGTCTATAATACAGAGGTTATTTTTTCTTTTTTGTTTTAGTAGGATCAACTTTCCCTTACCTTTGTCACATCTACCAGACAATTATGTAAAGTTAACAAGTAGTTAGTTTCTACAAAATGAATACATAAGAAAACATTTCAAGTAACTAATTTCAAGTTACTAATTCATATTTCAAATCGCTCCAACAACACGAGATAGACAAAAATATTTTTATTACTATATAAATTATGGAAAAGTGAAAACAATAATCTTAAACAGTATATTACATATCAATCTTAAACAAGAAACATAAAGGTAAATATATAGTACAAAACATAAAGACATCAATACATAATAAATACAACCTACACAAACTAATCCTCCTCTTCTGAAGACTCTCCACTAAATCATTCACACTCTTCGAAATTTTCCTCATCTCCTACCCACTCAGCCTCTTTTGCAATATTAACTTCTTCAAATATATTTTTCGGGTGATTCAAACTATCCACTAAGTCAATGTCCACTAGCTGGTGATCAATCTGCATTTTATTTTAATACGCAGTCTTAAGCACATTCTCAACTTCCACCCATCTGATAGGCTTTGTTTAATTACAGCCCACCAATCAGACTTATCATTGCGCAATGGATAAGGAGCATAATACACTTGTTTAGCATTTTGTGCCAGAACATATAGATCATAAACAGGATACGACCTATCATACTTCACTTTAATGATGTTATGCTCCTTATGTACTCTTGTGCCTCTTGTGCTTGGATCAAACCACTTACATCGAAAGAGGACAATTTTTTTTATTGAAAAATCAGCATACTTCAATTCTAAGATCTCGTATATGATGCCAAAGTAATCAACATCATTATCACCCTTGACCCAAACACCACTATTGCTTATTTTTCTTGTTCTGGAGTGTTTTTTGGTGGAAAATTTAAACTCATTTACTATGTAATGGGACATTGCATGAGCTTTAACTGGAACCAAAGAAATATCTCTCAAGAGCTGATCGTATGCGGCTGGATTTGGTGACTGGTGTACCTAAAAATATTATACATACATACATACATACATATATATATATATATATATATATATGTTAGTTGAGGAATGTGTAAATGTTTAAAATTTGTAGAAATATTAATACACTTACGGACCTCATATGTAAACCATGTTGCAAAGAATGCATACACTTGGTTTTCGTAAAATTAAGTCTTAAATGAACTGAAGATGCAACATGCGAAACACAATTAGTTTCTTTAAGGGAATGAGTAAATAAATAAGATATGCTAAAATTTTAATCTCCTTACTTCAGAAAAGGCTCAACTTCCGGGCAATTCAGCAAGACATACAAAGTTGCTGATTTGCGCTCCGTGGGAGTGAGCCGACGACGTATGGTCTTTTTAGCCTTACAATTAGATTGATTGAAAATTGATATCGGTTGCAAATGAGGCTCATTCACATCGTCCTAATGACGATTCGGTCGGTTTCTTGAACAAACAACTTCATAATGGAAGTAGTATAAATAAAATTGAGATGTTTATCTTGCAAGATATGCCTCAACTATAGAGTCCTCCACCCTATGTTTGTTTTTGGGACTCCTTTTCAATTTTCCAATTTAGCTGCACAATCTTAAGATTAGATGTTTACTATATTGAAAAAAGATATGTATGAATTTAAATATGTTGCAATTGTTTATTGTTCGAATAGATACATCCACCTAATTTGAACTGGACCGCCTAGTCGAGCTTCGTGCACAAGGTGAATGGGAAGATGTTCCATCATATCGAAGAACACTGGCAGAAAAATCTTCTCTAACTTCATGTTGATAACAACAATATTACTTTTCATTTGTACCAGATTTTCTTCTTTTAATGTGGTGGCACATAAATCTTTGAAGAACAAACTGATCTCTACTATTGGTTTCCATATGTTTTCAAGTAAACCAATAAAAGCAATGGGAAGTAATTGTTCCATGAAAACATGGCAATCATGACTTTTCATTCCATGTAAGATTCCTTGTGCCATATCAACCCTCTTTCCTTGTGCCATATCAACCCTCTTTCCTAAATTTGAGGCATATCCATGGGCATCTTCAAACTTTCGACCAACTCACATATTTGACGCTTTTGGTCCAACTTGAATATAAAACTAGCCTTGGGCTTAATAATATTGACATTGGGCCCCTCCTGTAAGTGTAATTCTGTACGTTTGCAATATTCTGGTAAGTGAAGTCTGGCCCTAGAATTATCCTTTGTTTTGCAGGTGACATCCATAACTGTGTTGAACAAGTTGTCAAAATAGTTCTTCTCAGTATGCATGACATCAATATTATTTCTAAGTAAATTATCTGGCCAATATTCTAACTCTCAAAATATACTTTGCTTAGTCCAATTATGCAAAACGTCATATCCATCAAGTCTGTACAATGGTTCCTCGCTGACTTTAGGCAAATCCTAAACTATCTCCCAGATGTCATGACCAGACAACCTTGAAGGTGGACCATCATGTTCTCTTCTATTCCTTCTGAATGCATTCTTGAGTCTCTTAAATTCACGATCAGGTAGCAAGAAACAACGATGACAGTCAAACCATGATTTTTCCTACCATGTCTCAATGTGAAAGATTTTGTTTTTTCTATGCAGTATGGACAAGCCAACTTTTCAGCTATCATCCACCCAAACAACATTCCATAAGTAGGAAAATCATTAATAGTTCACATTAGATATGCACGCAGATTGAAATTCTATTTAAGTGAGATGTCCCAAGTTTCAACCCCCTCATGCCATAAAATTTGAAGTTCATCGATCAAAGGTTGCAAGTAGACATCTATTTCGCTTTTTGAATTACGTGGACCAGGAACAACACAATTCAAAAATATATAAGGACTAGTCATCAATATTTCAGGAGGAAGATTATACGGGGTGATAAATACAGGCCAACATGAATATGGCACAGTACTAACTGAAAAAGGAGAGAAGTCATCCGCACATAATCCCAAACGAATATTTCGTGGCTCAGCTGCAAAATCTGGATAAGTTGTATCAAAAAGCTTCCAAGCCTCTCCATCAGATGGATGGCACATAACACTAGTGGGCCTTCTATTTTCACTGTGCCATCTCATATGAGGAGCTGAGCTATTTGAAGCATAAAACCTTGGTATTAAAGGTAAATAATGCATTGCCTTACTAGTAATTTTATTTCCACTACAACCATGCTTATATCGAGGGTGCTGACAAAACTTTCAGGAATCTAGGTTAGCATTTTTCTTAAAGTATAACATGCAGCCATTTTCACAACAATCAATTCTAACTGAGGAGAGACCTAACTTTGACACCAATCTTTTTGCCTTATAGAAAGAATCAGGAACCTCCAAGGTGGGGTCAACTAACTATTTAATAAGGTCTATCATTGAGTTCATTCCTCCTTCAGTAATATTCCGGTCAGATTTAATACTTAATAATCTAACAGCAATAGATAAACGAGAGTGCGAACACCCGTCAAACAAAGGATGACTAGAGGCATGCAATTGTTCATAGAATTTGCTTACTTCACTATTAGGAACATCTTCGACATTTTTCCTAAAGTCACCCTCGTGTTGCATCCCAAAAGCATCGTGCATCATTTCTGTCATCCTAGTATCTTGATATTTATTATGCCCTGCAGACCTACTACTTACTCCAACAACAAAGTTATTTTGCCTAACATCACCATCAATAGCACGCAATCTTAAAAAGTCCTCGTGAAATCCTTTTCTATAAAGATGTTCTTCATAACTTCTTCTTTTAAAAGATTTATACCATCACATCTAACACAAGGACAACGAAAATCCCCAAAACGTGACCAAACATCAAGTGTCTTAGCATGTTCAACAAATCATCTGACACCTTCAACAAATTCCTCCCTAAGACCCATTCTATTTTTATTATTCTGTTGATATATCCAGCTATAATCAAGTTTCATCTACACAATCAATCAGATTTAATTAATTAGATCAATTCACAAAAAAGTTAAGCAAGTCACCAAACTTAACTACATTCAAAACAAAAAATTCACATTTAAAGTACCTAAACTTCAACATTTCAACTCACTAAGTCATCACCCAAGTCACCAAACTTAATTACATTCAAAACAAAAATTCACTTGTAAAGTACCTACACTTAGTAAATTTTAATTCACTAAGTAACCACCCAAGTTACCAAACTAAACCACATATTCACCTTTAAAGTACCTACACTTTATCAATTTCAAGTGACTAAGTCACCTACCAAGTCATCAAACTTAACTACATTCAAAACAAAAAATTCACCTTTAAAGTACCTACACTTGGTAAATTTCAACTCACCAAGTCATCCCCCAAGTCACCAAACTAAACCACATTCAAAACAAAAATTCACCTTTAAAGTACCTATACTTAGTAAATTTCAACTCACTAAGTAACCATCCAAGTCACTAAACTAAACCACATTCAAAACAAAAATTCACCTTTAAAGTACCTACACTTTATCAATTTCAAGTGACTAAGTGATACAAGCACAAGGAGCATCAAAAACACAAAGTATGGTCTAAGGGTCAAGGCTTTGGAATTAGCAAGCAATTGAAGACTTTTTGAAGTGTTTTGAAGCCTTGGTCAAGAGAAGGAAGAAAGGGAACTTATACACTCAAGAGGCACCTCAAGTGAAGGGCATTGAAGTCATTATGCACTCCAAAACAACACTCAAGAGGCGCCCCAAATTCCTTCCCTCATTAAGGGCTTCTTTGTCCATTAAATGTAATAGTAGAAATAGACCATTTTACTTCTCTTTTTATTAGACTTTGATGAAATTGGATATCACTCTTATATTGTAGTTTTTAGTCTCTAGTTTTAGATCTTAGAATCTGAAAATTGGTCCAAGAACATTTGAAGTTAGGGTTTCACTTGTTTTGGATAATTGGCAAGAAAGGTGTACTTGAGGAAGAGTGTTTCCTTTGGGTCACCTAAGAGGAAGGTTTGAACTCTTATTTGTGAGGTGTGTTGAAGATTTTGAAACATCTTTTAGTGCTAATCATTGAATAGGAGTAAGGGTCTTTCTATCTATCTTTTAATTTCAAGCATTCTTCTTCTTCATCTCCATTCTATGTGTTGTTTTCTCTTTATTTTGGTTGCTGAAATTTGCATCTTAGTAACCAATTTTGTGTGTTTGGTAGTATTTAGGCTATCATTTGGTATCAAAACATTGGTTAGGGTTGTTTCAACATTCCTAAATCTTGGTTTTAGTGTTCTTATTTAGAAAATCTCAACAAAAAAGAGTCAAAAATCAGAAAATACAAAAAAAATGGTGTCTAGTGTTGTCTTGTGTTAGATCTGAATTTAGAGTCTTAGATCTACAAGATTTTACTTTGTTTTGAAGGTTTCTTGTGTTAGATTCCTGTTCTCTAACATCGAGGGTGTCTAGATCTACTTTTAGAGTGAAGTTTGGTTGAATTTGAGCTAGATCCACTATTGTTGTGCTTTGTTTGAAGCTTTTGAGATGGGATCTCGTTTTTTGTCATCTTGTTTGTGGCATTTTGTGGCTGATTTTATGTTGGTTGTGTTTGTCTTGGCCTAAGGAACCTAGGTCTAAAAGAAAATTCAGATTTGGAGTTCTTTTGCTTGTTGGTCAAACTTGGTCAACACTTGAATATTCATCTTGTTCATCCATGATCTCCATATCTTAGTGAAGAAGAAAATTCAAAGTGTTTGTTTGATCCAAAAGAAGGGAAAAAAAAGAGTGTGCTTGTTGTTTGTCCAAGAATATTCCCTAGTATATTCCTAATCCATCCAAAAGAAGAGGGGGACCAAAGGACAAATCAAGTACAGTTGCAATTAATTGGGGGGGACCATTTCATTTCAATTTCATTTAGAGGCTTAAAAGGGCTCCAAATTGTTTACTTACCCCCTCAAATCTAAAAATTCTTCTTTCCAAAGTTGATACTTGGCCGAAACATGAGATTGGGAAATGAAAAATTCAAAAAAGAGACAACCAACCACGTAGTGCGACGTCATCACTTGTGATCAACTAAATTCATCTCTAAAATTAGATTTTTTTTCTTAGTTTCTCTTTTTCTATTCTAGTTCCTTGTGTGCTAAACTTTATCACTAATTAGCAAACTAGTAACTACCTATTAGGTTGATAATTAGTCTTGGGTCTGTTTGTTTTGTGTCTTCAATTTTTTGTGTGCTTTTCTCATTTTTAAGTCGTAGTATTTTGTTGGTTCAAGTCCGTGCATCACTTTATTTGAGTTGTTTCAAACAAAGATCGATTCCGATCCAAAGCTTCTCACCTCTCAAGTGACTTGACAAGTATTGCCGATTCCCCAACACTTGTGAAGCCAAGTGTGAAGTGAGGTTGAGTGTGAGTGAAGTGAGGCTTTTGAACTAACTTGTTTTCTCGTTTTGTAGGATTTTTTTTGTTTACTGTTTTTTTGCTCTTTTAGGTACATTCGCCTTGGAATCCGGAGATACTACTTCCCAACCTTTGGGAAATGATGCTATTGGAGACTTGATGGCTCGGTTTGATGCCCTTGCCCGAGAAATGAAGAATGATAATGATGCCTTGAGAAGTAATGTGGATGCTATGAGGGATGAAATGGTGACTATGAAGGGTGAAATTTCCACTTTTAGTGGAAGACTTGATCGTGTTGAAAGTAGGAGGAACTCACGACCTTCTACTCCTATTCCCTACCATGCATCCTCTAGTGTCCAAGCCAATAACTCTTCCATGACTATAACCCCCGAAACCCTCCACCAAATGCTTAATCCAGCCAAATGCTCCACAAAACCAGCCACTAAACCCACCCCAAACCTCTCCTAACTGAACCCTACAAAGACTACTACATTCCCAAATGAACCAAGTCCAACAAGAGGGACTTGGAACTCAAACTCCACCACACAATCCGAACTAAATACCTCCACGAAACACTACCTACCAAATTCCAAATCCCATGGACCAAAGACCTTACCAACCACCACCTCCAATACCACAAGTCCAAGCTCCAAATAACCAAAGACTAAATCCACCTCCCCAAATACCCCAAATCCAAAACCAATACCTTTATTTTGAGGATTATGGTAGAGAGGAGTATGAAGGTTATGAAGTTCCTCATGGTGATTATTGGTTCCTTGAATAAGAAACGAGGGCAAGACATGAACAAAGAGGGCATTATGGAAGATTCTGAGGGCATGAGGCAAGACAAGGCCACATTGAACATCCAAGAATCCGAGACATTGGCATTAATTCAATCAAGGTTGGCATTCCAATTTTCAAAGGTGAGAGTGATCCGGAAGTGTACTTAGCTTGGGAATCCGCTTGTGAAAAGATCTTTCAAGTGAATGACCTTTCCGAAGAAAAAAGAAGTTGTTATACTATTGCTCACTTTCAAGGATATGCAAACACTTGGTGGGATTACACCAAAAGATTTGGTAATGTGTTGATTGGTGGCCAACTACCTCCTTGGGAGGAGTTGAAGAGACTAATGAGAGAGAGATATGTTCCGGAACACTATAGACATGAGCTTCTTTCCAAACTCTACAATTTGAGGCAAGGAAGCAAGAGTGTCATGGCCTACTATGATGAGTTCCAACAACTTGTTTTAAAACTTGACCATAGAGGTGAACAAGTGCAACATGATGTCATACGCTTCAAGGTTGGGTTGAATAGAGACATATCATCCCATTTGACTCTTCACAAGTTTGAAACCATGGTTGAAATCTTCCAAGAGGATATGGAAATTGAGAAAGAGAACAAGAAAAAATACAAGCCAAAGGTCCCCTACACTTCATTGGATTGGTCCAAAGAAAAGGGCATGGTCTTGGCATCTATGGCTCCTCCTCAAGCCATTATCAAGGCTGCCCAATATCATCCTCCAAAGCTTGAAGGTAAACCAACTTCTACTTCTCATTCTAAGGGTCTACAATGTTTCAAGTGTCAAGGTTAGGGTCATAGGGCACGTGAGTGTCCTAACCGACATAATGTTATTCTAAGGGAGGGGAAGTTGTACTATCTTGGTGAAGAAGTGGAGTTGGAAACCGAGGAGAATGATGACAACTCTCAAGATAGAGAGTGCATAGAACCTGAAGTTAAAGGTGAGGGTAGTGAAGAAGATATGTTTCCTTGTGAAGGAGAATGTGATGTGCCTAGTTATGTTGTTAGGAGAACTTTGTTTAGTAAGGTCTTGGATGATCAAAGATAGAACCTCTTTCATACTAAGTGCCTTATTAAAGGAAGTTTGAATTCAATGATCATAGATAGTAGGAGTTGTGTGAATATTGTTAGTGTTACCTTGGTTGACCACTTGAAACTAGCCACTATCCCTCACCCGAATCCATACAAGCTTCAATGGTTAAACAAGTGTGGTGAATTGAAGGTCAAACGACAATGTGTGATTAGATTCAAGATAGGGAGTTATCATGATGAAGTTTTATGTGATGAAATACCTATGCAAGCATGTCACATATTGTTGGGAAGACCTTGGCAATTTGATAGGCACACTATATATGATGGAAGATTTAATAGGTACACCTTTGTGCATGGTGGACGAAAGTTCACTCTTCTCCCTCTTCCACCATCTAGTGTGAATGAAATCCAAGAGAAAATCAAGAAGTTGGATGAGAAAAGAAAAAATAAAAAGGGAGGGGAAGTTTCAGATTGTGAGAAAGGAAAGGGGAAAACAACTTTGTTTGTGGAACTTGCGCACAAAGGTCCCTTGATACTCACTAACCCAAAGTCTAGCATTTTACCTAGCCTTAATACTCCTTATTTTCAGGTTCAAGCTCATGAATTATCAAAGTAGGATCAACAAGAAATCTCACATGAAAGTAGCCTCAAAACAACCTTGGCTGAGAGTTTCAAAATAGTGGAATGTCCTAGTACAAACCAAGGTAATAATGCTACTCCCTATGTTTCCTTGAGCTTAAATTATTGTCATGTGATTCCTTATGTAGAGGTTTCGAAAATCCTTGATGATCCTTGATGTAGGTGTGTATGTTTCTTCTCTTGTTAGCTCTCTTGATATGTATAGTAAACCATGCGCACCTAAGATTAATCCACTACTTGAACATGAGAATAGTGTGATTGGAAACTTCCAAGTTAGTGTTGATGTTAGTAATGATGGTCTTGATATTCAACATGGTCAATTAAACTTGTGTAATAAAAGCTATTATATTAATCTTGTTCATAGTGACCTGGTGTTTGTCCTAGTGGTGGATAATGTCTTGAATGATTGTGAACTTGGTAACCTAGTGAAAGGAATGGGCCATCTAGACTTAAACCTTTACCATTTGCTCCCATTTGACCTCAACATACTCTTGAGATGTGAGGGTTATAGTTACTGGCCGTGCTCACTTATTCTTGATATTGAGGCTATTCATGTCTTTGGTACCCATTATGCTAAGCTTTTTATGTTAAAAACCAAGGATATGTGGATGTATGTCAAGTGTGAGTAACCATGGGTTGATGATATAAGTGTGGTACTAATGCTAACACTCCTACCAAGGGGATTTTGTGTTTGTTTTTGCTCTCTCTTTGATTTTGCAAGATCTGAATTTGAGGACAAATTTGAGAACAAGGTGTGGAGGATGTGGATTAGGGTAGAGGGCTAGTGGGTAGGAGTATGTCCTTGCTAGTAGGAAGGAGTGCTTTATGTAGTTGTGCTTGTAGTCGTTGTGTTATGCGTGTCTTGTAGTTTCTTGTTCGTGGTGTTTTGGCGATGCTTGTGATTTCGGATAGATAGTTTATAGTATTACTCAATGGGTGTCTTGTTTCTTTTATTATCTAGTGGTGTGCTATCCTATTCTATTATTTGTTTTTATGTTTGTTACACTGTTATTTTTCTTGAGTTGGGGGTCTATCGTAACCAACCTCTCTACATTTGAGGTAGTAGTATGGCCTGTGTACACTTTACCCTTCTCAGACCCCACCTTGTGGGAAATATGTTGGGTATGTTGTTGTTGTAATTTTGAAAGATGGACTCTATGGTTTAAAAAAACGTGAACATTAAGGGTTAAAACAAACTCTCACTTCCAGAAGTTTATTTTTAAAAAATGCACATTAGGATTTAAAAGAACACCTAATTTCGAAATTTTGTTGATTTTTTGTGTGTTTACTTTCTTATATTGACAGTCCTTAATAAAATTTTGGCTCCACCACTGATCATTACGTGCAACAACAATCCAGAAAATGGATCTTTGAAATAGAATTTAAAAATTGATGAAGTGTAATAGCATGTAGTTGCTCATATATAGGATCCAATCTTTGACATTATGTGACTACTCAGCATGTGATATTACACTTCTAGCGCAGATTTACTTGTTTGTTTAAGGTAAATTAGTCAAGCTGGGAGAGGTTTTGCTAGCTTTTACAAATTGTGGGATAGCAACCATATTTCATGTTTTTTACGAAATTAGACTAAAACATGAATATCATTCCAAACATCTTTTTGCAAAAACTATAACCAAACACACTCCATCTTCAATTCCAACTTCAAATATTCCAAAAAGTGAAAACTATTGGAATCTATGGCCAAATGTTAACTTGTTATTTCTTTTTTATTTGCCTATCCAGACTAAGACGACAACCGGAGAGGAATAAAGAGAAAGTCCCTTCATCTCCACATACTCTTGATTAGAATATGGAGAAGCAACTGTTAATACTTGTTTAATTGTCTAGACCGTATAATCATCTTTTCTTGTTAAAATACTCTTTCTTAATATGTAAAAGATGAGTTCATTAGTAAATAACGACAATAAGTAGGTGTCTCTTGTTGAAATACTTGATGACAACATAATACACGAAATATAACCACCCAATGAGGAAGCTTAACTAAGAAGAATGACATTGACATATGACGTTACCAAAAAGACAGTTAAAATAAGATGATTACTATAGATTTTATGAAATAAAAATGCTATTCAAACCTCAGCTACAGCAGTGCTTTGATGATGAATTTGTTGGCCAATACCACAAAGTGCATTAGAAACCCATGAATGAATTACTCTGCAGCCCAAAACCTAAGGATCACCAAAAAAATACAACAATAATAAAGTCCAAATTAGCAACAAATTAAGCAATTAAACTATGCAGAGAGCTTACAAGTGGGGATTAGATATATGAATGTGTAGCTCCATTTGAGCTCATCCACACTGATAGTTTACAAGATAAAAACAAAAAATACTACTAGAAGTTTTCTATTGGTAAAATATAAAAAGACTCCTGAAAAGCAAATGTTGTAGCATGAGTAAAACACATTCCCAACTAATTATATACTCGTTCCATTTTGCCCTAGTAAATAAAGTCTAAATTTGTAGAATGAAATGGAGACAAGCATAGCAAAAACCAATTGACATATTACTAGTTTGGAATTGACGCGTTGTTGATGAATTGACAAGAAACCGCAAACTCGAATCCAATTTTCATGGCAGTTTTTTTTTTAAAAAAAAAAAATTAATAATCACCAAAAACGATGATAATAAAGCATGAAAAGTCACAAATAATGGCAACAAATTGAGCAACTAAAGTATCCATCCCAGCTAATTTCGGATTGAACACAACATCTCTTTCAACATTTACAATAAAGAAAGAAACGGTAACTAATAAAAATATAACTCAATCGATTAATTTGACCTTTTGAGAAGCGGGGATGTGATAGGAATGGGGTAATTGTTGATGGGGAGGTGATGAAAATAACCATCGGCATCTACTAAAGCGATTTCTAGAAATCTGAGATAAAGCCCTTGAAAATACCATCCTCCTATTTATTATAATTTGTGAGTGCTCGCTAAAAGACTAGTACTCATATAGCAGCAGAAGAAGAATACTCTAATACGAAGGAGGAGAACGGCCAAAGTCCCAAGTGAAGCGGTGACCACGAGCAGGGTTTGAGGGAATGAAAGGAAAGAGGACGGCCCAATCATTGTTATTGTTAGAAATAACTTTTTTGCTCCCCGCCAAAAATTTACTATCGGTAAGGCAACCAACAAAAGGTTTTTTCTATATTCCCTCATAAAAATAATGTTATATAGATGATTGTTATAAAATAAAAGACAAAATATTAAAATGTCAAACTTAAAAGAAATGAGAGAATTATAGAATTTTAGTCATACATTTGTTATTATTTTAATGTTGATAATAAAATGTACAAAGGGTAGCTATTTATAGACCACCAAATTTAGTTCCTAAGGTTGCCAACTTGACTTCAAATTAGCAAGTAGGCAAGTTGTCAATTTGGCCGACTAATCAAGTATTTAAATTCAATTTGAAAAAGTAATTTATGGTCTTTAAATCCAACTTGACTACTAACTATTATTTTTAATAAATGATATTTCACACCAATACATGTCACTTAACATCCATATTCTATAACACTCCACCTTGGATGTCTATTAATAGATAATGTGTCTCTTTAAAACCTTACTAGGAAAACCTAATGGGAAAAAGCCTAGTGAAGAAAAAAGAGTACACACATCTTATAATACGCCTTTAATATTGCCTCATTAAAAATCTTGTCAGGAAAATCTGATTGGGACAAAATTTTGGTTAAGAAAAAAAGAGTACAACGCGTATTTTACTTCCCTAATGAAAAATTCAGTTTAATGACTTGAATCTTTGCATCCCAATCTTGTGCATCATTTTCTTGAAAGTTGCGGTTGAAAAAGACTTGGTGAATAAAGCAGTCATACTGCCACTCGAATGAATTTGTTTCACGTTAATGTCATTATTCTTTTGTAGCTCACGTGTATAGAAAAATTTTGATGAAGTGTGCTTCATTATATCTTCCTTTAATGAATCCTCCTTTAAGATGTGCTATGCATGCTGCATTATCTTTGTATAAAATTGTGGGTACATTGTCATATTTCAAACAATATTTTTTCCGAATAAGATGTATCATGGACCTCAACCATACACATTCTCGGCTTAATTCATGAATAACTATTATCGCAGCATAATTTGATGAAGTGCTAGATAGACTGCTTTCTATATCTCCAAGATATAGCAGTATCCCTACATGTCAATATATTGCATGTTTGAGATCAAAATTTATGTGGGTTAAATAAATACCCAGCATCAATATTATCAATAAGATCGGGACTGCAATCTTCAGAATAAAATAAGATCATTTGTTTGATCCCATTTGATGTCTCCTAGTAGGAGCAGAATTATATCTCGCTAACAAATTAACCGAAAAGGACTATATCAGATTTTATAGTATTTGCAGGATACATTAGTACATCAATTGCACTAAGATATGGTACTTCATAACCAATTCATTTCGGCATATTTCTCATGTTAGCAAATAATCTATTGCTTTTGAAAACTCTCTAAGATTCCAATAATTTTCAAGTTATAGATTTATACAATATAAGAATTATAGATAAGTTTCCTAGAAACTTTTATATGCTTCAAACATTTTGAACCCTTACAAGTTTTCATGTAAATTTTGTCAAGTGACAATATTCAACATTTCATTTGTGATATCTTCAAGTGTCTGGATTGCAAAACAAATAAGTGTTATGCTTATCAAGATGCATCCTTTTATGTCTTTTCAACATATGTTCATCAATGGATAAATATTTCATTTGTCAAACACTTCGAGTATACATCCAATAGTACATATTGTTAGCTGCCTCATTAAAAACCTTGCCAGGAAAATCCTATGGGATAAAACCTCAGCTAAGGAAAAAAAAGTGCAGTGTGCGTAATTATACTCCTATCATTTAAAACACACTTTATTCTTATAAATGATGTTCCGCAATTCATAAGTGCATCAACTGAACTAAAACATAGTACTTACTAATCATTTTCATGAGATCAAAATTGATCTGTTTTCAGGTTAAGCAATCTTTATAATCATGGGGTATCCAATAAAATTGTTTTATAACATTTTAAATCATTAAATGATATTCATATAAATTTATCATCTAGGTAGACATAACAATAATTCATTATACATATTCAAGCTTTTTGATATTGTCAGGCTGAAACAAACCTCATTTCATCCACCACAGGAGAACAATTCTCCTACAATAATGCCAGAAACTTTATGAAATCTTTATGTCTCAAGGCACAAGTCATACTTTATATCTTACGAATTTCACTTTTGCATAGTAAATCATTTGTAACCCACTGGCATTATACATCTGATCTTTGGATTATGAATCCAAATATTCACTTTTCAAGTGAAACAAACTACTTGAATTACATACTTTTATTTGATCAATAATTTATCTGTCCATACTCTTTGACAGATTTGTATCCAAGATTCTCGATACTATTTATAATATTGAGTGTTATATTATATCAAAGATACCATCGACGATTGTTTGATATCGATCCCAATAAGATATAACTTAATAAAAATCTTTTTATATTCATTATAATTCAGGTACTTGAACCTTTGCCAAGGTTTTATGAAGTGTTATGCAGGTGCTCTTTCAAAGCACTTGCCTCATTATCATGACCATCTTGATCATTTGCTCCTTTCCTTATTCAAATAATTTTACCTTTGAAACCTATTGGTATATCATGTTTCAGGCGTGCTATAGACTCTATCCTTTTATGATTTTTACATTGGAGCATTTACGGTTGAACAATCATATAGAGTCAGCAAACACATCAAACAATTAGTTTGTAATATTTTGCAAATGAATTATCTCTTGAATTTCAAGTTTGCATATATAATTTTTTATGAGGATCTAGATAATTCATTTCTTGCATAATTTTTAACTGTTAATCAACTCTCTCCCCATAATGTTAGAGAATCTAATATTTATTCTCAACCTTATCTTCGTATTCATATTTGTGCATTGTGATGAAGCAATTGCATCATATTCCGCACACTAAAATTTTTAGATGAAAATTATTTGGTTCTTGACCTTGAACCAATAGTGATAGGGAAGCCTTGTTGGCTTGATGCATATGAATACTGCTATATTTTAAATGATACATCTCATACTAAATTTTTCTTGAGAGATTTGTTCTAATAATCAATGATTTTGCTAGAATTGGAGTCATACAATTTCTACTAAACCAACTAGCATTATCAACATAATTTATAGTTTGGAACCATGCTCTTAATTTAATAATTCGAGCAAACAACTTTGCAAAAATTAAATTGCAAGTTAATAGAAAAACACATGTGACCATATCATAGATGCATCTATTAAACTATATAATAGTAACCGATCCACATGGCAGGCGAATGGGCCCATATTCACCTTTTTATATGTTCCAAAAATTTTAGGAAGTATAATTCCAATCTTAGATGGTACAATGATCAATTCATTGTGAGAACAAACAACACAAGATAATTTTTGAAGAATCTTTTATTTCTTAAATATATAACCACATGAATTCTTAATTATTTTTGCATCACATTTGAACTGGGATGGTCAACCATCATACCAACCGATATTTTTTTCAATAAATTTTTAATTTACTATTGCATGTGATTCTGTCATCATGCTCATATTTGTGCATTACAAATAAGAAAAAAAGTGCGGATAGACTTTTACCCGCATCGATTGTAGTAATATAAAGATATAACATCTTTCCATTAATTGTAGTCTCAATATAATTTATTTTTGACAAAATCTTTGAAACTTAATAATTTTCGTTTAAGACTTACTACAATCTCAATATTATGAACAATTTCATTCCTCTAGATAGTAAGACTTAAGATCTTTTGGAGATCTCAATTAATTTCGTGTACTACGCATATTTCACACACCATTCATATGGTGAAAATCTCCCTCAAGGAGAACATCATATAAGTATGGCCCTAATCTTAAAATATTATATAAGCAAGAATTGTTTCTTGCTTTTACCCTTTGGTAACCCATTATAAACATATCAAAAATATTTATGCCATACTACAAGTACACGATCAATGACCGTTTATGTCAAAATAAAATTTTCTTTATTTTTCTCAAACCTTCCGTAGAGGTGAGATGTGATATTTATCATATGATGCATCAGCATATCCTTATTAATAATTTTTATCTCATCTTGATACATTCATTTCAAGAATGGTCGAGTATTAACAATGCTTTATCACAAATCTCATTCTCTTCAAGGAATGAATTATAATCATATTCACATGCTTCATAAATTTTCATTAGAAGTTCATTCTCACGCTATGAAATTTATTATATTTACATGACAGACCTCAACATTACTTTGAAAGGTCAAGTGTGCCATCACTGTATATTCCTTTATTTTGAAGGAAGATTTATAAAACTTATCTCAAATTAGGTCGCACGACAATCACGTGTGCAATGACCTTTCATACCATGTCCATTAGTGGCAAAAATTACCTTCATCTTTTGAAGGATCATTTGATAACTCATAATGTTCTTCGAAGAATATAACCTTCTAATTCTTTAATATATATGTTGTGTAATACTCAATATGCACATCTCCGAGATCAAAAAATCATTCATGCCAACTTATGAACTTATTTGTACTAGTAAACTCCAAGTTCACCATGTCATATGAGTTCTACTTAGTAAATTTTATATTTACTAGAACATGAATAATTTTCAAGCTTGCTATTTTGGAGTATATTTCATAATATTTCTTCTCAATTATTCTATCTCTTATGGAGGTGTTACTCCTATCACATTTATCCCAGTGAATGCATCTATAATTTTAACAATCAAAATTTCCATTCCTCAAAAATAAAATATAATGAGGTCTTAAGCCTATCAAATTATGATAGCTTAGAATTTCTTTCAAGATATTGCTCCTTCATGAGCAAATCGAGGCGTACATATAATGTAACAAAATATTTTGTCCTTGTTACGCCTATATTCATATTCATAAATTCAATCATATGTTTTCTTTCAGACTTACTATACATTGCATGCTACCACATTCACTTCAAGGAATGTAGCATATTCAACGGGACATATTTCATGACTTTTCAATAAAATTTTGCCTTAGTCATTATTATATCATCAATATGTTGTTTTGAGATTAAAACTCAACGTTTTATCCATATAAAGACATCTTAGGCCAAAAATCAATGGGACTTGAACCCAACATCTTATCATCATGGTGAATCGGGACTCTTAATCCAATGTCTTACCCTCTTAATGGCATGAGATTTAAATCCATCATCACACCCTCGATCAATAACATATTAGGCCAAAGTATATAATAAACTCAAACTTGAGTCTATAACAATATCACCACTTTGAGATTATCAATATTATTTTCAAAAATAATTAAAGAACATGAGTTAATAATATACTTATCTTATTATAAGTAGTAGAAAAGTGAAATCCAAGTCGTGATGATCGCATAGTTTGTGCGGTCTTGCCTTCTCCACCTTTTGATTCAATTTTTCTTTTCTTAGCCTTCATTTTGAGACGGTAGAGTCTCGTGCTGATAACATGTTATAAAATAAAGACAAAATATCAAAATGTCAAACTTAAAGAATGAGAGAACCAGAGAATTTTAGTAGCACATTTGTTACTACTTTGATGTTGATAATAAAATGTACAAAGGGTGGCTATTTATAGACCACCAAATTTAGTTCCTAAGGTTGCCAAACTTGACTTCAAATTAGCAAGTTGGCAAGTTGGCCAACTAATCAAGTATTTAAATCCAATTTGAACAAGTAATTTATGGTCTTTAAGTCCAACTTGACTACTAACTATTATCTTTAATAAATGTCATTTCACACATATACATGTCACATGACATTCATATTATATAACAATGATCAAATTGAGCTAAATTATTACGATAGTTCGAAGCTTAAATGGTCAATATTTTGAACCAAAAAATCAAAGGGAATACTAAATACACTAATATGGACAAAATGCTTAGCTCTGGGTAATTTATTTCTTTTTTAATGGTCCTTATCAGAAATGATCGTTTGATTGTTTAATATTTTATAGTTTTTAAATAAGTTATTTGATGCTCAGCAACTTACAAGTCTTTTATTTTTTTTTTCTAAAATTCTTTGTTTTAGTAGCGCATATCAATATAAGATTTAGCTTTTTCTTATCTTGAATAAAATAAGTGTAAGTTTGAGGTACTTGATTCTTGTAATAATATTTTTTTCTGTATCCGTACTAATTAATATGAATAAGGCTAAAATTAGAGTAAATTTATATTAGGTTGGTAATGTTTTATATAAAGCCTATTCTGTAGATTTAATCGACGGGCATGTAGCAGTGCAAGTGATTTGATTATCTCTTAAATATGAAACACTTAGGGCTTATTTGTTTGCACTTAATGGAGGTCTGAATCTGAATGGTTCAGACTTCAGACCATTGAGTGCATTTGTTTTTATTAAGATTTTAGCTCTTAATAGGTCTTAATCATTCAGATCTAGAATCAAGTCTTAATAAGTCTGAAGAGGTATTTTGGTGTTGGATAATATTCACTGTCACTCTATTCATAATCATCAGTCACCACCACTACCTTTGTCAACCACCACCCACCACCAACCACCTCCACCATCGAGAACCAATATCGCTACCAACCACTATTGTCAACCGTTACCACACCTATTACCTCTATTATTCTGATCTAATTATATTCACTGCCACCACCGCCGTCAACAACCCCACCATCATTAACCACTACCCGTCAATCTCTACTACCAACCAACTCATCTATCATAACTAGCACTACCAAAAACTATCACTAATACATCACAACCTCCACACATTCTTCGGCCGCCGCCACCATTGTCACTAGTAATGCCAGCTCTACCACCACTTCATCACTACTATCGCTACAATTTATTTCTTCTAACAACCATCTCCACTATCACAACTAACAACATCTCCGACTAGCATCAGCACATCTTCAACCATCATGCATTTATTTTTCATCTATCACAATCAACACCTCCAACTACTAACATCAAGCAATATCACATCACAACCACCACCACCACTATCAACCGTCACCATCATAACAGTCACCACAATACCAACCATCACAACTATCACCACCAACATTACTAATCACTAACATCAATCATTGTCACTACAACCATCATTATAAATCATCTCCAATATCACTAACAAACATAAATATTTTTTTTTAATCAAATAATAATTTTGTTGTATTAAATTACATACTTTCCTGATATATAATTAGTTTTTTACTTGAATTGTATTTTTTATTTTATTCTATATGCATCTAAAATTTTTTGCACATTTAGATGTTGAAAAACAAACAGTCTTAATCAGTTAGTTTTGACAACATCTTAATCATTCAGATGTGTATTCAGATTCAGACGTCTAAATCGTAAAAAACAAATGAAGCCTTAATAAGGAAGAAAATGTATATAAGTGATCTTGAAGATGTGTGGTTATTATTAGACGATATCCAAAGCTCTTTTCATCCAATGAGGTTACAACGCACAATAAGACCTGTATTTGAAATGATAACTCTCTGTCTATAATTTCTCTGTAGTGTTGAAATCTTTGGTAATCACATTAACTTAACGAGTCTTAACATGGATATGTCAATTGAATGTTGTCCTATCATTCAAGAACCCACCGATAATGAACTTAATTTTTATAATACTACATATTTGCAAGACATGATATGTACTCAAATGCTATAAATAACTAGACTACGCAATGTAATGGTTGATTTGAAACACAGTATAATGATTTTGACCGAAGTATGCATAATTTTGATATTTGGGGACCTAGCAATGCTCGTACGCACTTGCAAAATTTAAATTTTAATCATTGTTGATTTTTTAGATGTAATGATTTGAAGGTATGCTGACTCAAACTTATTCAACAAAATGAGAAGAAGTTGAACTTTATATAGAGCTACACTATTAAAATAAAAAATTGAAAGACGTATAAGTTATTGGGAACCAAGTCGCTGGGCACTGAGCAATTTATTTAAAAATTGTAAAAAAAAAAATCAAATGACCAAACTGTCATTTCTAGCAATGACCGTTAAAGAAAGGAATAAATCACTCAAACCCGAACGTTTTATCCCCTTTGATATACTTTTAAATGAAGTGTTCCCAATCATATTTTGTCTCAAAATATTGGATCTTTAGGTTATGAACTCAAATTATTACTCCTTCTCGATTTCAATTTTTTTGTCTTACTTTTCTTTTTGATTCATAATGTCTCTTTTTTTACGACTCCTTAATTTTAATTTTTTACATGACATGCTTAAGACCACAAGATTAAAAGCCATTTTAATAAGTTCTTCATAACTTTTGGTTATAATTATACCACTTAAGAGCCTTCTTTACATTTTAAACTTCGTGATAAGCCAAAACTAAATTAAAAAAATTGAAAGGAAAGATATTAATTATGATTAGTCAAAAATGAGTTGTATTAAAATGGTTTGCCTAAAAGTTATTTGACTCAAACGAATTGTGCTGATAAAATTGTATATGACATGTCAAACACAAAAGCATAAAAAAATATTTTGACAAAATTTCTTATAGGTCAATTGGGTAGATCGAAATGAGCTGAGCTAATAAATGGACCAATTAATGACCCGCCAAATTCAAATGGGTTGGCCATGTCATATTTTCAAGAGTTATTTTGCCACCCCTATTTACCACTAATAAATTGCCTATTTGGTCATTTAATTTGTGAAATTTGAAAAAAGTAATTTTTATTTTCAAATAAAAAATGATATTTAAAAATTGAAGTTGTGTTTGACGATGAACAAATTGAGCTTATTTTTTTATTTCTTCTTAGAATTTTGAAGTTTTTAAAAAAAATGATGGCCAAATATGATATTTAGAATTCAACTAAAAAAAAGTAAAAAGTATCTATAGCCACACCATCACTTAATATTTGTAAAAAGTGATTTACCTTAAGAATTACTAGATGGCCCATGCCCGTGATTAATTTTTTGAATATTATATTAATTGGATTCAAATAACGAAAATAGGATATTTTTCAAACATCATTGTACTAATGAGATTCAAATAATGAAAATATCATTAAATAAAAGATAAGCAAAATATTCTTCATATTGTACACATTCATTCTTGACAAAAATTAGCACCATTACATGCTTGAGCTTGCTAGAAAATTTAAAAAATAAATTAAAGGGTACCACAAACTGAATGTTTCTACGAAAATCAGTGATACACCTGATGAAAAAAATTATCACTAAAAGAAAAGGCCATACTTATATTATCATACATACCACCGAGCTAATATAATAAGCCCCAAAAATAAGTTGACGAAAATCAAACCCTTAATTTTGAAACAACATGGGAGAGCAGCAGCCTAAACATATTCTAATTTTTGCACCTAAAGTTGGTTTGTAAGACCCCGCAAAATCCTTAGCTTAATTCAATCCTTTAAGCTTGTCTAGGGAGTCCCAGAATATCTTAGCTAAGTACTTATACTTAGTGTTATTTTAACCTATGAAGGATGGCAATCTTATTTCACTACCTTTATATCCATTAAATGTTGATGTTTAGGTTGATTCATGATCAGGAAAATCCGTAGGTATTTTTGGACAAGTTTTGGATTTTTCGGACAACATTTAAAGCTTCTCTGGAATTCCAAAACATTGAATCAACGCGATCTTGGTGCACCGCATCAATTATCACGTTGATTACTATTTTTTCCAGCTACCAGCGTCCAATTCCAGTGAATCAACATAAACATGGCGCAACGTGTTAGCTATCGCGTCGATGCCATCGATGCATCGCGTCGACTTGCGCGTCGGTAACCCAGTTTTCAGTCACTAAAAGACCGCATTCTTGGGGGTATTTAGGTCTTTTTCCCTTGACCCTCGGCTCCCAAAACAAAAAATTAAACTCCCTATAGAGCAAATATAGTCATTCTTTCTCAAATTTTCTAAAAAACAAAATCCTAGAAAATCTAATTTCAAATCAAGAACTCAAGATTCAACCATAAGCTTTCAGAAATTCATCAACAAAGGTACGTGAAGTGTTAATCCAAGGGTTTCTTCCACCCCTGGAGTCCAAGAATCTCTTTTGAACTTCAAGTAATTGATTTTATGATTTCAATGGTTGGAATTTAAGTGTATCCATGATTGCTATTTGGATTAAGTTCCTAATTCATGACTATATATATATATATATATATATATATATCATGTGAAATTGATCATTTTGTGTGTAGATTCATGTGAATCCACGATAAACCCTTGACTTGTGAAATTAGAGATGAATTATGATGCTCACTTGTTGTTCAACACTATGTGCATATACTATACATACCAAGTGCTTGATAAATTATCCATGTGAATTATTAAGAGAATGAAATCATGTCAAGTTAGCTTATGTGCAAGTTATATTATGCAAGTGTCTGTCAAAATGCCCCAATAAATGAATGATGATCAAGTTCATAGTTTACACGTTTCACGTTACACCATGTCTCTTAATTTATGCTATCGAGAACTGGTGGTAGTTGTACCCAATAATTTAAAATATTACCTAGAGCCATGGTCAATCATAGAACAGTATCAGTCATGACACGATCAATAGTACTCTCAGATAGTTACAGAACTCAGGAAAACTCAGTAGAATCCATATTAGTCCAGTCTAATTTAGTATCTACTTTAGACCTCAGTAAACTTAGTTAGCTAACAAAATTCAGTAGTATTTCGTCAGTCAACGAAACTTAGTGAACTCAGTTCAGTTAAGCTAAACAGTAATCTCAGTAACCGTTCAGTCCAGCCTAGTACAGACTAGAAATCAATCCAGTGTTTATTTAGTTGGGAGTAGAATTCAACATCGAGTGAACCCAAGGATGGGGACGCACCTGCTAGTAGAGGGTGTGATCCTTAAAAGTAATCCTTGTATTCCAGAACTTCATAGCTAGCGTAGGTTGAGATATCTTCCTGCTAGATATTATTAGGATTGACATATCTCGTTTGAGTTTTTCCTATCAGTGAGGGTTGATGGAAGAGCTTTCTGTCAGAGAGGGTTAAATCACAGTTTGTCCTTATCCGTGGCACGGTATTGACACCCTTCCAACTGGGTTACTAGTTAGACCCCAAATAAATTAGAGAAGGGGCATGTCGGTTAGATGATTACCTCCCACAGTTTCAGTTTCAGATTCAGTCTCAGTATAGAACTCTATTCAGTTCTACAGATTTAGGACTATCAAACATAGTCACACAGTTCAGTACAGAACTTAGTATAATTCTACGGAATTAGGAGTATACTTAGTATAATTCTACAGAATCAGGAGTATAGTTCTACGGAATCAGGACTGTCAGATATAGTCAAACAGACATTAGTAATGTAGTATCAGTAAAATCAGTTAATCAGTAATTCAATATTCAGTCTCAGTATTCAGTGTTATCATGATCTCAGTATCGTTTACGTATTCATGCATGTACTCGCATTCAGCCTTACTCATGTTATTCATTTAGTAATTTTCATGCATATGAACCCATGCGTTTAGCCTATCTCACTGAGTATACCAGTATATTCAAAGTACTGATGCATGCTTTCTTTTGCGCTATGATGTCTTATATCATAGGTTTCGATGCACGAGCTCTCGAGCATCCTTAGCAGATCTAACTTTCAACAGTCAGAGTAGTGGTGAGTCCTCATAGTTTGAGTATATGCTTATTATTTATAGTATTCAGTTTTAGTATCATTAGTCAAAGTTAGTTGGGGGCTTGTCCCATCAACTCCACAGTTCAGATAGTTTAGAGTCTTTTCAGACTAGTGTATTTTCAGACAGTTGTTCAGTTTTTTAGTACTTATATTTAGTTTTGGTATTTTGATACCGCATTCAGATTTATTTACAAATTTAAAACTTATGGCAGATGATTTTGCTATTTCACAATTATTACAGTATTTATTACATAGTTATTGTAGCAGGGGTTAGCTTGTGGTCCCTTAGGATTATGAGCATCGTGTAGCATCCAGGGTACAAAATCAGGGCGTTACAAACTTACCTTAGTATCAGAGCCTAAGGTTCAACAATGTCCTAGGAAGTTTGAAAGCTACATCTAGTAGAGTTATGCGCATGGGTGTGTTACGCGCCATACTTATGGACAAAAGGCTACGAGATATTTTAGGAATAGTATCCCTTCTTTCAATATTCATATCGTGCGAGTGAGCATGAGCTCCAGTTAGACTCTTTTTCTAATCCATGTTTCTCTTCTATTTATAGAACATGCCTCCAAAAAACACTAAGGGAAGAGGAATGGGAGACCATCCAGAACATTATCCCATCCAGCTAGATTCTCTGGACAAAAATGTCTTCCACACTGAGTTCAGAGCAGCCTTTACCACGCTATCTTATTCTGTGGCAGCCAGAATAAACATCCAGCTGCGTTTTTGGCCAACCCAGTGGCCAATACTGCTATTGCTAGGATTCGTGACTTTACCCAAATAAACCCTGCATTATTTATCGGGTCTAAGTCAGATAAGGACCCCCAGGAATTTCTTGATCAGGTACAGAAGGTTACGGATATCATGGGGGTGACTGCTGTTGAGAGCACTAAGTTGGCCTTCTATCAGCTACAAGATGTAGCCTATACGTAGTTTAAGCATTAAAAGGTAGACAAGGGTCCAGATGCAGAGCCCATAGAATGGGAAAAGTTTGCTACAACCTTCTTAGATAGATTTTTTACCTTAAAGCTGAAAGAAGCCAAGGTATTAGAGTTCATCAATCTCAGGTAAGGAAGTATGAGCGTAAAATAGTATTCCCTCAAGTTCACTCAGTTAGCCAGATATGCTCCTCATATAGTAGCGGACAATAGATCCAGAATGAGCAAGTTTATATTTGGGGTATCGGGTAGAGTGGCAAGAAGTGCAGGACTGTGATGTTGATTAGGGAGATGGACATATCTAGTCTTATGGTCCATGCTCAACAGATTGAGGAATAGAAACTTAAGAAGAAGGATAAAGAAAATAAGAGAGCCAAAATAGATGGCTTTAGTTTTGCCTAGCCAAGGTCAGAATGTGGTAATCGTTCTCGATTTAGTCAGAAGTTTTCTGCCCCAATTCCATCTTCAGCTAGTTCACCAGTACCAAGGTTCTGGAATAACAGTCATGATAGGGCACCAGGCTCCGTACTAATCCGCTTTGCGAATAATGTAGTAATAATCATGAAGGTGTGTGTAGAGTCGGCAGTGATGTATATTTTAGATGTGGTGAGTCAGGTCACAGAGTCCAAGACTGTCCTAAGGCTGGTCCATGAAGTCAGCATAGTCATCCTTCAGCTCAGTTCGGTCCCCCGAATTAGCAGGGTTCCACTCCCAATGCCGCCAGTGGGCAACACCTAAATAAGTTTTATGTACTTCAGTCTAGACAAGATCGGGAAAGTTTTCTTGATGCAGTCACTAGTATGTTACAGACCTCCCATTTATATGTTTATGTCTCATCAGATCCAAGAGTTTCTCTATCTTTTGTTACTCCTTGTATAGCAGTTAACTTTAAGGTCAGACTAGGTATTTACAAAACCTTTCTCAGCCTCCACCCCAGTGAGACAGTCTATCATAGCTAGGTGGGTATACAGGAACTGTCTGGTTATGAAGTCTCAGGAAGTTTGGCTTCCAGATTTCAGTAGTAATATTAGTATGTGCCGACAAATAATGGGTGAGATAATGCTCAACCCATCTTTACCTCAGTTTAAAGCTTGTACTTCAGTCATCACGATGCCTATGCATAATTTACATCCTAGCTCCATGAACATAGCTTATATTCACATATTTTCCACAGAGTTGTGTGCGTTTCCAGTTCCTAGTATTAGGAGCTCCAGTTCACTCAGAAGTACAAAGAATATTTCATGAAATCATAAACTCCAAACTCAGGTCATGCAACTCATGACTTCTGCACTCATGCCTTACAGTGTGTTTAGTACCAGTTACTATATTAATCGTAGTCTCAGTTACAGTCTTATTTATAGTGTCAGTCTCAGTTGAGCAATCAGATCAGAAACTCAGTTTAGTTTCAGGTTTGCTTGACCATAGCATACGATTATCAGTTATTTAGTTATCAGTATTTCAGTACCTCTGTTTACAGAATATTTTAGAATCATGTTATACGCTTGGTCTTGCATTCTTAAATAATACAGATTTTTTTTTCATTAATTCATGCTCAGTTATCTCTTGTTATCCAGACAGTCCTTACCTCGTGTACATGACACTCTATAGTTTTAGTCCCGTTATTCAGACTAAGTACAATTCAGTCTTACATGCCCAGTATTCAGCTATCAGTCATCTAGTTAATCTGATAAGTTAGTATGCTTATGCATTCATGAACAGCGTCCATCTGAATATTTTTTAGTAATCCCAGGTGAAGTATCGTATTAAGGTGGAGAGTATAGTTGGGAATAAGTTTTAGTATGAATTATCCCGTAAGTCAGTAATTCAGTATTAGTAGATAGACAGACAAGTTTGTGTGGTATGGTTTCTACCTTTCCATCTCGTCGCTCTGTCTGAATGTCTCGTGAATTAAATTATTCCAAGATGAAGCAATCAGGTAGTGCGTGGTTAGCTCAGTTCATGTATCATATCTCAGTTTCAGATCCCAGATATTTAGTCACGATTCAGTTTGTAGGTGCATTGTGCATCGCCTTAGTTTTCCTCAATATCTCAGCCAAGTCATCATTCTTCGAGAGACATAATGTCCCAAGTAGGAGATGCACTATAACCCCGAGCTTTCATGTCCTAAACCTCCCAGTTCTCTTCACGTAACGAATCTAGTTTGGAGTAGGGTACTCATAAGTTGAACCTCAAGTTCCAATCTCAGTCGTAAGCCATGTATTCAAGGGGCTCATTTCAGTGCACGATATTTAGTTCATGTACCACGTTCTAGTTTCAGTCATATTCTCATGTTCCCGTTTATTCGTACTCCAAAAATGATCTTGAGTTCATCAGTATTTTTCAGTTTAAGTAATAGTTTTCCTTGAACTCATTTAGTTTCATATTCATATTTCAGTTACAAACTTGGTATTAGTTACCATTGCGTAAAAGTCATATGTTCATAAGTTAGTTCAGTCATGTATCCATGCATCAAATATGCATGTTCAATATATAAACTCAACTTATCAGTAATCTCAGTCATAAAATCATGCTACAGTTGTGCATGCCCAGTGTCTAGGTCCAGTCTCTCAGTATTCCCAGACTCAGCAGTCTCATTCAAGGACGAATATTCCTAAGGGGGAGATAATATAAGACCCCACAAAATCTTTATCTTTATTCAGTCCTTTAAGCTTGTCTAGGGGATCCCAGACTTAGAATATTTTAGCTAAGTACTCAGACTTAGTGTCATTTTAACCTACAAAGGTTAGTAATCATATTTTGCGACCTTTACGTTCATTAAATGTTGATGTTTAGGTTAATTCATGATCAAGAATGCCCATAGGTTTTTTCGGATAAGTTTTGGATTTTTCGGACTTCATTTGAAGCTCCTTTGGAATCCCAAAATAGTGAATCAATGCGATCTTGGCGTGCCGCATCGACTATCGTGTTGATTACTATTTTCTCCAGCAACCATTATCTAATTCTAGTGAATCAACGCGAATATGGCGCGATGTATTGGCATCGACCTGTGCATCGGTAATCCAATTTTCAGTCTTTAAAAGACCGTGTTCTTAGAGGTATTTAGGTCTTTTTCCCTCGACCCTCATCCCCCAAAACACAAAATTAAACTCCCTATAGAGCAAATATAGTCATTCTTTCTCAAATTTGCTCAAGAACAAAACCTTAGAAGATCCAATTTCAAATCAAGAACTCAAGATTCAACCATAATCTTTCAGAAATTCTTCAACAAAGTATATAAAGTGTTCATCCAAGGGTTCCTTCCACCCTTGGATTCTAAGAATCTCTTTTGAACTTCAAGTAATTGATTTTATGATTTCCATGGTTGGAATTTAAGTGTATCTACGATTGCTATTTGGATTAAGTTCCTAATTCATGATTATATATATATATATATATATATATATATATATCATGTGAAATTGATCATTACGTGTGTAGATTCATGTGAATCCACGATAAACCCTTGACTTATGAAATTAGATATGAATTATGATGCTCACTTGTTGTTCAACTCTAGGTGCATATATATGCTCACCAAGTGCTTGATAAATTGTCCATGTGAACTATTAAGAGAATGAAATCATGTCAAGTTAGTTTATGTGCAAGTTATATCATACAAGTGTGTGTCAAAATGGCCTAATGAATGAATGATGATCAAGTTCATAGTTTACATGTTTCACGTTATACTATGTCTCTTAATTTATGCTATCGAGTCCTGGGGGTACTTGTACTTAACAATTTAACTGATTACGTAGAGCCATGGTCAGTCATAGAATAGTATCAGTCATGACAAGATCAGTAGTACTCTCAGCCAGTTACAGAACTCAGGAAAACTCAGTAGAATCCATATTAGTCTAGTCTAATTCAGTATCTAGTTCAGACCTCAGTAAATTCAGTCAGCTAACAGAATTCAGTAGTATTTCGTCAGTCAACGAAACTTAGTGAACTCAGTTCAGTTTAGCTAAATAGTAATCTCCGTAACTGTTCAATCCATCCTAGTACCTACTAGAAATCAGTCCAGTGTCTATTCAGTTGGGAGTAGGATTCAGCACCGAGTGAACCCAAGGATGGGGACTCACCTGCTAGTAGAGGGTGTGATCCTTAGAAGAAATCCTTAGTTCTAGAACTACGTAGCCAGCGTAGGTTGAGATATCTTCCTACCATATATTATTAGGGTTGATATATCTCGTTTTAGTTTTTTCTATCAGTGAGGGTTGACGGAAGAGCTTCCTGTCAGAGAGGGTTAACTCACAGCTTGTCCTTACCCGTGGCACAGTATTGACACCCTTCCAACTGGGGTTACAGGTTGGATCCCAAATCAGTTAGAGAAGGGGCATGTCGGTTAGATGATTACCTCCCACAGTTTTAGTTTCAGATTCAGTTTCAGTATAGAACTCTTTTTAGTTCTACAGATTCAGGACTATCAGACATAGTCACATAGTTCAGTACGAAACTCAGTATAGTTCTGCAGAATCAGGACTTTCAGATACAATCAAACAGACATCAGTAATGTAGTATCAGTAAACTCATTTAATCAGTAATTCAGCATTCAGTTCAGTATTCAGTGTTATTATGATCTCAGTACAGTTTACATGTTCATGCATGTACTCTCATTCAGCCTTACTCATGTTATTCAGTTAGTATTTTTCATGCATATGAACCCATGCGTTCAGCATACCTCATTGAGCATACCAATACCCTCAAAGTACTGACACATGCTTTCTTTTGCGCTATGATGTCTTATATCATATGTTCCAATGCACGGGCTCCCGGGCATCCTTAGCAGATCCAACTTTCAGCAGTCAGAGTAGTGGTGAGTCCATATAGTTTGAGGACATGCTTATTATTTATAGTATTTTAGTTTTAGTATCATTAGTCAGAGTTAGTTGGGGGCTTATCCCATCAACTCCACAGTTTAGATAGTTTAGAGACTTTTCAGACTAGAGTATTTTCTGACAGTTATTCAGTTTTTTAGTACTTATATTCAGTTTTGGTATTTTGATACCGCGTTGAGATTTATTTATAGATTTGAACCTTATGACAGATGTTTCCACCTATTTCCACAATTATTACCGTATTTATTACACAGTTATTGCAGCAGGTACCAGTCATGGGTTAGCTTGTGGTCCTTCGAGATTATGAGCGCCGTGTAGCGTCCAGGGTACAGACTCGGGGCGTTACATGGTCATACATGTTTCACTTAATTATTCCCCGAAAAAGAGGAGCAAGCATAAGAAGTTAGATAATAGTTGTAACTCGCAAATAATACGATCTGTAAAATTTTATTTTTCTTAGCATGTATACACAAAATAGTATACAACCTAAGCCTTAAATATATGTTGGGCTATGGGCTACCTAAGACTTAAATATATGTGGTTGGTATTTCACGCAACATAAGAAGACATCATCAGAATTGCACATAAAACCTTCACAATATAATTTTATGGTTAGTTAAGACGGTTCTCACAAATATATTAGCTGTAGTATGAGAAAATACCTACAAGTGAGCTCCAGGTTAATCAAACACATAATATTTAGATAGAACACTTTTGCCATAAGAACTGAAACAACGCTATTGACCTAGACATTAATCAGTTGAGCAAAGGATGCCTGAGGATTCTTATTGTGATTGTAAGAGTCCAAATTTTAATAGAGTCGTTGAAAAGTATAAAGGCCAAGTGTAAGTTTAAATACCTTTATTTTGTGACTGCATTTGTCATCGAAACATCGAGTTAAAAGACAAACTCAAAAACAAGCTGCAACAGGGAGTCCACTTTCTTGCGTATGTAGAATTAGTGAATAGACAAAGCAGAAAGAAGCAACAAAAAACTTTAAACTGCGTGTTACTGGTAAGAAATATGATCCGAACTGAGCGGGAGAAGAAAGTGTACGTCATATCATACATTAAAAGACCGAGTAAGAAAAAGAAAATTCCATCACCATGACAAACTACTCCTACAGAAGAGAGATTCGACATAAGTAATACGTAGTAATAAGTGAAGAAGAGAAAGTTGATAAACTTACCAGAAGACAAGTCGAAGCAATGTAAGAGATATTTTACAGAGAGGTTGATTTAAAGTAGGGAGAACCGTATTTGTAGCTGATCCCTTCCATTTTTGACGATTTTTGTATTGTCATGCAAAATATATAGTACTCTATTCACAAAAATCGCTTAGTGATTCCATGCAGGTTGATAAGATGATTTTACATGCTCTCCTTACTTTTTACTATACTGTTGTTCTATGCAATGCTCTTGGGTGTATCAGGATTTTTACCAACAAGTATGGAAATTGTCACTGAGATGAAGAAAATATGAGGGAAGAAACGATTAGATGGTGTAAAGAAAGAGGCGACAATCCCATAATACTGCTGCTGTTAATATCGAATTCAGGGAATGACGGTGGGGGCATCAATTGTGTACAAGTTGCTCCTACTCCAGAAGAATAACTTATTTTACAACAGTCAAAGAAAAAGCTCGAAGAAGGAGAGAAAAATCAAAAAAGAGACAGTCATAAAGGTTTCAAGAAAATGGAGAGTGACACATAAATGAAGAGAGAAGAAGAAGCAAACGACAAATACCTACCCGATATAAGAATAATGGAGACAAAATAAGTGTTAATATGATTGGATCAACAACAAAGTAGTTTACTAGTGGTTTACAAAGATATGTATGATAAAGATGAATATGGCCATCAAGCGTGTAGAAATCATTACTTCTCATCATATTAAAACAATTACTTTCTAATTTTTATTCATAGAAATTGAGTAACCACAGTGCAATTATAAGACCAATGCACAAAACAACACAAAGTTCTACAGTTGCAAGACTTTCTTTTTCATTTTTACAAAACTTAGAAGAAAAGCAGAAAGAATCTCCACCTGTTTGAAACAAACGCTAAAGATTTGCAGGTTAAAACAAAGATATCAAGGATCAGAAAACAAAGTAATGAGAAATAAAAATGATAGAGCAAAATTAATGCAAATACGTGTACCTTTCTTATGGTCTAACTAAATTGTCTTCAAGATTGTACATAGCTAATCCTAAGACAAGGCTTATGAAAGAAGTTACGCAGCCTCCTAGATTTTCATACTAAACAAAAAATGCTCATAGTTATGTTTTTTTTCTTTAATGGGTAAAGTTATGATAGACATGCAAATAGAAGTAATAGACCTATTACATTATTCTATTGTCTCTTCTCCCTAAAAAAATATTTCATGAAGGACTACTTGCCTTCACTCCATTCTCAGAAAATAAAGGTAACATATGTAATACCCATACTTTTTCCTAGCTAATTTCATCTTAAGAATGTGTAGTATTAGCTTCTAAATTGAATGATGGTTAATTCATGAGGAATCTTCAAGATTTTTACTTTTTGTCATGTGAGAAATTCAACAAATTTTCCATCAATATAAGATTCGTCCAAATCCGATAACCGAGTCCGAAGTTACGACTATTTTAAGTTTCCGTCGTAAAACAGTGCCATATTAGTCTGTGGCGCGCTACGCCACAAGAGGAAATGGCGTTTGAAAAATTTCAGTAGGGGTCCGCGATTATGGCACATCGTTTCATGGCCCAAATTCAAAATTGTCCTTTTCTAGTGTCTTAGCATGATTTCCTCTGCGTCGCGCTAAAGCTTCAGGTCACAAAAGAAGGGGCCATGCGATGGCTTCGCATCACGCCATCCCTCAGTTTCCCAATGGTCAAATTTCAGTGACACGGCACAATAGCGCCGCGTCGCACCAGGGTTTCAGTTCGAAAAAAATTTACTGAAATTAAATGACGCATCCAGGGTTAAAAGGGTCAACTTCCCACCCCTATTTAAGCCCTTTAACACGTGATTCAGTAACTCTTCATCCAAAATACTCTCTTTTCTCTCAAAAACCTCTCAAGAACAAGCTAGGATTTTCATAGAAGATCCAATTCCAAGAAATTTTCACCGTCAAACTTCACAAAATCACGAACTAAGGTATGCGTAGTGTTCATTCACGGACTTCTTTCGTCCGTGAAGCCCAAGAATCTCTTTTCTAAGTTTAAGTTTATGGATTTCCTTTTGAATTTCATATTTGGTTCATTTTGTTTATGTTGAGTAATCAATTGAATTCAAATCCATATTGGGTGATCAATTTAATGTGGAAGTGATTTGTATCGATGTATATTCATGTGAACCTATGAATAAACCCTAGGATGATAAAATTAGAGATGAATCATGATGATTAATTGTTGTATAATGTTGTCTACATGTACTATGCCTACCATGTGTTTGATTAAATGCCTAGATGAAGGAATAATACCCAACTAGTATGATATCATGAAATCCCCATGTATGTATAAGTTATGCCTATCACATGTTTTTGATGGAATACTTCTATAAATGTATTATGGATCATGATATTAGCTACATGGTCAAGTAAGTTATGCTTGGTTAGTTTCCTTTCATCGAGTCCTGGGGGTACTTGTACCCAAAAAATTAGCTGTGTGCTTAGATCCATGTCATGTTTTCATGATACTCTCAGTCAATCCATGATCCTTAGACGTCAGACAGTCTTATGACTCAGGAAATCTCCATGATCTCATGAACTCAGTCTGTTTTCAGATGTCAGTTGTATTTTATCAGTCAACGAAAGTTAGTAACTCAGTCCATGTTTAGTTCAGTAAATCATGTTCAGTGTCTATTCAGATGGGAGTAGAAATTAGCATCGAGCGAACCCAAGGGTGGGAACTCACCTATTATATAAGGGTATGATTCTTAGAAGTAATCCTTGCGTTCCAGAACTATGTAGCCAGCATAGGTTGAGACATCACAGCCTTCTATATGAGGGTAGATGAGGTGGCTTAACCTGTTATGTAAGGATTCCCACCGTTCTCATTAGAGTTACTTGTTATATTAGGGTCACTCACATGTTGTCCTTACCAGTGGCGCGGTATTGACACCCTTCCAATCAGGGCATAGATTGGACTACAATTAAGCTATAATGCATCATTTAGGGCATGTCGGTTAGATGACTGACTACCTCCCACAATCTTAGTATCAGTCAGTAAAAGAACTTAGATAGTTCTTCAGAATCCAGGACTGTCAGATACAGTCAACTCATATACAAAACAGAACTCAGATAGTTCCACTAGATTCAGGAATATTAGATACAGTCACTTATGTTATCAGTTATCAGTATTTCATATTATCAGTATTCAGATTTAGTACTTATGTTATCACGATTTCAAATATAGTTACTATGTATGCATGCATGTATTCTCACGTTCATATTAGTCAGTTAGCCAGTATTGTTCATGCATATGAAACCTATGCATTAAACCTGCCCCACATGCATACCAGTACATTCAAAGAACTGACGCATTTGCGCTATGGTGTCTTATACCATAGGTTTAGAGACACGAGATCCAGATCAGAAGTAGATTCTAGTTTCAGCAGTCAGAGTTAGAAGTGAGTCCTCATCATTCGAGGACATGATTATTTCTCTATTATCTCATTAAGTAGTTTATTAGTTAGAGTTAGTTAGGGACATGTCCCATCAACTCCTTACTTAGACAGTTTAGTTAATTAGAAGCTTTCTAGACTATCATGTTTCAGACTTTAGTATTTTCAGTTTTGTTTTGGATATTTCATACCCCATTTAGATGTTATATTTTACTTCAGTTATGTGAACCTTACGGCCTTTCAGTTCATGTTTCTGCATTATTTAGTGTTTTATGCAGTATCAGGTACAGATATCAGTCATGGGTTAGCTTGTCGTCCTTTGGGGTCATGAGCATCGTGTATCATTCTGGGTACTCGATTCAGGGCATTACAAACTTAGTATCAGAGCCTAAGGTTCAATAGAGTCCTAGGAAGTCTGAAAGCCACATCTAGTAGAGTCTTGTACATGAGTATGTTGTGCACCACATTTATGTACAGGAGGCTATAAGATATTTTAGGAATAGTTTCCCCTCTTTCAGTATTCATGTCGTGCCAGTGAGCATAATATCAAGTCAATCTCTCAGTCTAATCTATTTCTCCCTTTTTTCTACAGAACATGCCTCTTAAAAGAAGAAATGGGAATCAGCCAGCCCCTCAGACCGAAGAACCTTTGGGCAAACATATTTCTCATGCAGAGTTCTAAGTTACATTTACTACTCTTACTAACCCAGTTGTTGCTCAGAATAAACAACTAGCTATCATTCCATCCAACCTAGTGGACAATTCAGCCACGGCTAGGATTTGGGACTTCACCCAAATGAATTCTCCATCCTTTCTCAGGTCTAAGATAGATGAGAACCCTCAGGAATTCCTAGATCATGTGTAAAAGGTAACATACATCATGGGGGTGACTACTGTTGAGAGTGCTGAGCTAGCTGTATATCAGTTGCAGGATGTTGCTCATACTTGGTTCAAGCAGTAGAAGTCAGAAAGGGCAGATAATGCAGGGCCAGTTGAGTGGGAGGAGTTTGCGTCTGCTTTCCTCGATAGATTCTTTCCCTTAGAGCTTAGAGAAGCTAAGGTGCTAGAATTCATCAACCTCAGGCAGGGAAATATGACAGTGAAAGAGTATTCTCTTAAGTTTACTCAATTATCCAGATATGCCCCTTATGTGGTTGCAGATAACAGGGCAAGAATGAGTAAGTTTGTTTCAGGGGTAAATTATAGCGTGTTTAATGAGTGTAGATCCACCATCCTTAATAGAGATATGAATTTAGCTAGGCTCATGACTCATGCTCAGCAGATTGAGGAGTAAACAATTAAGATAAGGGAGAAGCAGAATAACAGAGTGAAGATAGGTAGTTTCAACTTTGCTCAGCCTAAGTCAGGAGGAGGAAACCGTTCTCAGTTTTATCCTAAGTAATTAGTTCCAACTCCTTCTTTATCCAGTGCTCCAGTTCCTAAGTTCAGAGAGGGTAACAAAGATAGAGCACCAGGATCTAAGTCCCAGGGCAGTATTAGCAGTGCCTACACCTATACTCTTTGATAGACTTATGGTAAGCACCATCAGGATATTTGTAGAGCTGGCAGTGGTATTTGTTTCGGATGTGGAAAGCCAGGCCACAGAGTTAGAGACTGTCCTCAGCCTGGTCCTCAGGGTCAATAGATTCGCTCCTCAGCTCAGTTCAGTCACCTAAATTAGCTGGGTGTCACCTCCAGTGCTACTAGTGGGTAACGCCCAAATCGTCTCTATGCTCTTTAGTCCTGACAAGATCAGGAAAATTCTCCTGATATAGTTACTGGTATATTACAGATCTTTCATGTATATATTTACGCTTTGCTAGATCCAGGAGCTTCTTTGTCTTTTGTTACTCCCTATATAGCAGGCGATTTTGGAATCAGTCCTGAAATCCTAGTAGATCCCTTTTTAGCCTCTACCCTAGTGGGTAAAACCATCATAGCCCAGCAGGCATATAGGAACTGCCCGATTATGATATTTCATAAAGTCACTTCAGTATACTGAATCGAATTATAGATGATTGATTTTAACGTCATTCTCGACATGGATTGGCTTCATTCCTGCTATACCACAGTCGACTACAGAAACAGAATAGTCCAGTTTCACTTCCCAAATAAACCCGTCCTTGAGTGGAAAGGTAGTGTATTTGCTTTTAGGGATCAGCTTGTTTCCTACCTTTAGGCAAGGAAAATGATATCTAAAGGATGTTTCTATCATTTTGTTTGAGTTAAGGACACTAGTTCTGAAACTCCCAGCCTTGAATCAGTCCCAGTAATGAATGATTATTCAGATATCTTTCCCAAAGATCTTCCAGGAATTTCTCCCGAAAGGGAAATAGACTTCGACATTGATCTTCTTCTAAATACTTAGCCTATCTCTATTTCGCCATACAGAATGGCACCAGTAGAACTCAGAGAACTGAAAGAACAATTGAAGGATCTCTTAGATAAGGGATTCATCAGGCCCAGCATTTCCTCGTGGGGCACTCCAGTTTTATTCGTGCGTAATAAAGACGGTTCTCTCAGAATGTGTATAGACTACCACCAACTCAATAAGGTCATGGTCAATAACAAGTATCCTCTTCCCAGAATCGATGACTTATTTGACCAACTTCAGGGTGCCAGTTATTTCTCTAAGATAAATCTCAGATCTGTCTATCATCAGCTCAGAGTTAGGGAATGTGATATTCATAATATAGCTTTTTGAACTCGGTATGGTCACTTCAAATTTCCAGTCATGTCATTTGGTCTTACCAATGCCCCAACTTCTTTTATGGACTTGATGAACCGTGTGTTCAAGCAGTACTTGGATATTTTTGTCATAGTCTTCATAGATGATATTCTGGTTTATTCTCATAGTTAGTGTGATCATGCAGACCATCTAGGACAGTACATCAAACTCTCAGAGATTATCAGCTATTCACCAAATTCAGTAAGTGCAAATTTTGGCTAAGGTCAGTAGCATTCCTTGGTCACATCATTTCTGGTGATGGCATTAGAGTTGATCCTCAAAAGACTGAATCAGTAAAAAACTAGCCCAGACCTATCTCTCTATTAAATATTAGGAGTTTATGGGGTTTGGCTGGCTATTACAGATGGTTTGTCGAGGGATTTTCTTCTATTTCATCCCCAATTTCCAAATTAACTCAGAAAAAAGTCAAGTTTCAGTGGTCAGATCCTTACGAGAAGAGTTTTCAAGAGTTGAAGACTCGACTCACCTCAGCTCCAATTTTAGCTATTCCAGATGGGTCTGTAGTGTATTGTGATGCATCCAGAGTAGGTTTGGGTTGATTCCTCATACAGCATAGTAAGGTCATAGCCTACACCTCCAGATAGCTTAAGCCCCATGAGAAGAATTACCCTACTTATGATCTTAAGTTAGTAGCCATAGTATTTGCCTTAAAAATTTAGAGGCATTATCTATACAATGTTCATGTAGGTGTGTCCATAGATCATAAGATTCTTCAGTATGTCTTTTGTCAGAAAGATCTCAATCTTCATCAGAGAAGGTGGTTAGAGCTCTTGAAATATTATAACATGAGTGTTCTCTATCATCCGGGCAAGGCCAACGTAGTGGCCGATGCTCTCAGTAGACTATCTATGGGTAGTACTTCTCATGTTGAGGAAGTAAAAAGAATTTAGCTCAGGAAGTCCATCAGCTTGCTGGACTAGGTGTTCACTTAGTCGATATAGATGAGGGTGATATATGGGTTCAGAGTAGTTCAGAATTATCTCTAGTTTTCAAGGTGAAAGAAAAGCAAGATAGAGATCCCAGCCTAGTCAAGTTGAAAGAGTCAGTTCAGGATTAGAAAGTAGAGGTTTTCTCCCAAGGGGGAGATGGTGTTTTTCATTTTCAGGGTCATCTTAGTGTTCTAGGTGTAGACGACTTAACGTAGTGAATTCTTGCAGAAGCACATGGTGCGTGCTACTCTATTTATCCAGGGGCCACAAAGATGCACACGACTTATGAGAAATCTATTGGTGGAGTGGGATGAAGAGAGACATTGCAGAGTTTGTGGCTAAGTGCTCTACATGTTAGCAAGTTAAGATTGAGCATCAGAAGCCTAGTGGGTCCATGCAGGAGTTCATTATTCCTACTTGGAAGTGGGAAGTTGTGAACATGGACTTTGTGATGGGTTTACCTCGAACTCGGCATCAGCATGATTCAGTTTGGGTCATTGTAGACAGAATAACCAAATTAGCTTATTTTTTTCTAGTTTATACCTCTTATTCAACCGAGGATTATGCCAAAGTCTACATCAAGGAGTTGATCAGATTGCATAGTGTTCTGTTATCTATTATCTCAGATAGAGGTACCTAGTTCACCTCTCATTTCTGGAAAGTGTTCTAAAAGGGTCTTGGTACCCAACTTTATCTCAGTACAATCTTTCATCCTCAGACAGATGGTCAAGCAGAAAGGACCGTTCAGACATTAGAAGATATGTTAAGGGCGTGTGCAATCAATTTCAAGGGAAGTTGGGATAACCACTTATCTTTGATTGAGTTTGCATACAGCAACAGCTATCATTCCAGTATTTGAATGGCTTCATTCAAAGCTCTCTATGGTAGGATATGTAGATCTTCAATTGGTTGCTTTAAAGTTAGTGAGGCCTCAGTCATAGGGCCTGACTTAGTATTCGACGCCTTAGAAAAAGTCCAGTTGGTCAGACAAAGACTTCGTGCTGCTCAGAATTGACAGAAGTCTTATACAGATATTCGTAGAGAAGCTCTCAAGTTGGAGATTGGTGACTATGTCTATCTAAAGATCTCTCCCATGAAGGGAGTGAAGAGATTCGGCAAGAAGGGAAATCTCAGTCTCCGATATGTCGGTCCCTTCAAGATTCACAGTCGCTTTGGCAAGGTAGCCTATGAGCTTGAATTATTTTCAGATCTAGCCTCAGTTCATCCAGTCTTTTATGTCTCTTTGCTCAAGAAGTGCATAGGTGACCCACCAGTTGTATTCCCTATTCAGAGCATTGATGTTCAGAATACTTTCTCTTATGAAGAGATTTCAGTCAAAATCTTAGACTATCAGACTCATAGATTGATGAACAAAGAACTCCCTCTAGTTAAGGTTCTTTGGCAAAATCAGTCCATCGAGGGAGATACTTGGGAAGCAGAGGTAGACATGCGTACCAAGTATCCTCACCTCTTCTTCGCAAACTCAGATTAAGCTCAAGGTAACAGTTCTCCTTAAGCTTACTCAATTTCATGTTTAGTGTTCATCGCAAACATGGTATGCAGTTTCATGCTCATGTTCCCATTATAAACTTGGTATCAAGTACCATTGCGTATTCAGTCATGTATTTATGAATCAGTTACACATGCATCAGATATGGATGTTTAGTATTATACGTTCAGCTTTTCAGTTATGAGATCATGTTCCAATTATTCATGTTCAGTATGTACGTCAGTTGTCTTTTCTTCCCTCTCAGTCAGTCTCATTCGAGGATGAATATTCTCAAGAAGGAGATATTGTAATACCACGTACTTTTTCCTTGCTAATTTCATATCAAGAATGTCTAGTATTAGTTTCTAAATTGAATTATGGTTATTCTATGAGGAATATTCAAGATTTTTACTTTTTTCCATGTGGAAAATTCAATAAGCTTTCCATCGAGATAATATTCGCCTAAATTTGATAACCGAGTCAGAAGTTATGACTATTTTAAGTTCCCATCATAAAATAGTGCCATATTAGTTAGTGGCGCTCTGTGCCACAAGAGGAAGTGTCATTTGTCAAATTCCATTAGGGGTCCGCGATTATGGCACGTCGCGCTAGGGCCCAAATTCTGAATTGTCCTTTTCTAGTGTCTTAGCGCGATTACCTCTGCGTTGCGCCAAAGTTCCAAGTCACAAAATAAGGGGAAATGTAATGGCTCCATGTCGCGCCATCCCTCAGTTTCCCAAATATTAAATTCTAGTGACACGGCACGATAACCCCGCATCACGCCAGGGGTTCAGTTCGGGAAAATTTTACTGAAATTAAATGACGCATCCAAGGTTAAAAGGGTCAACTTTCCACCCTATTTAAGCCCTTTAACACGTGATTCAGCCATTATTCACCCAAAATACTCTCTCTTCTCTCAAAAACATCTCAAGAACAAGCTAGGGTTTTCATAGAAGATCCGATTCCAAGAAATTTTCACCATCAATCTTCACGAAATCATGAACTAAGGTATGCGTAGCGTTCATTCATGGACTCCTTTCGTCCATGAAGCCTAAGAATCTCTTTTCTAAGTTTAAGTTTATGGATTTCTTTAAGAATTTCATGTTGGGTTCATTTTTTTTATGTTGAGAATGATCAATTGAATTCAAATCCATGTTGGGTGATCAATTTTATGTGGAAGTGATTTGTATAGATGTATATTTTTGTGAACCTATGAATAAACCCTAGGATGATGAAATTAGAGATGAATCATGATGATTAATTATTGTATAATGTTGTCTACATCTTCTATGCTATCATGTGTTTGATTAAATGCCTAGATGAAGGAACAATGCCCAACTAGTATGATATCATGAAATCCCCATGTATGTACAAGTTATGCCTATCACATGTTTTTGATGGAATGTTTTTATAAATGTATTATGGATTATGATGTTAGTTATATGTTCAAGTTATGTTTGGTCAGTTTTCTTCCATCGAGTCATGGGGGTACTTGTACCCGAAACATTAGCTGTATGCTTAGAGCCATGTCATATTTTCACGATACTCTCAGTCAAGCCATGATCCTTAGACTTCAGACAGTCTTATGACTCAGGAAATCTCCATGATCTCATAAACTCAGTCAGTTTTCAGATGTCAGTATTATTTTGTCAGTCAACAGAAGTCAGTAACTCAGTCCATGTTTAGTTCAGTAAATCATGTTCAGTGTCTATTCAGATAGGAGTAGAAATTAGCACCGAGCGAACCCAAGGGTCAGAACTCACCTATTATATGAGGGTGTAATTCGTAGAAACAAGCCTTGCATTCCAGAACTATGTAGCCAGCATAGGTTGAGACATCACAGCCTTCTATATGAAGGTAGATGAGGTGGCTTAAACTGTTATGTAAGGGTTCCTACCATTCTCATTAGAGTTACTTTTTATATTAGGGTCACTCACATGTTGTCCTTACCAGTGGTGCGGTATTGACACCCTTCCAATCAGGGCATAGATTGGACTCCAATTAAGCTATAATGCATCATTTAGGGCATGTCGGTTAGATGACTGACTACCTCCCACAGTCTTAGTATCAGTCAGTAAAAGAACTCAGATAGTTCCACCAGATTCAGGACTGTCAGATACAGTCACTCATGTTATCAGTTATACCAGTTATCAGTATGTCATGTTATCAATATTCAAATTCAGTACTTATGTTATCACAATTTCAGATATAGTTACTATATATGCATGCATGTATTCTCACGTTCATATTAGTCAGTTAGCCAGTATTGTTCATGCATATGAACCCCATGTATTCAGCCTACCCACCATGCATACCAGTACATTCAAAGTATTGATGCATTTGCGCTATGGTGTCTTATATCATAGGTTTAGAGACACAAGCACCAGATCGGCAATAGATTCTAGTTTCAGTAGTCAGAGTTAGAAGTGAGTCCTCATCATTTGAGGACATTATTATTTCTCTACTATCTCATTAATTAGTTTATTAGTTAGATTTAGTTGGGGACATGTCCCATCAACTCCTTACTCAGACAGTTCAGTCAGTTAGAGGCTTTCTAGACTATCATGTTTCAGACTTCAGTATTTGCAGTTTTGTTTTGGTTATTTCATACTGCGTTTAGATGTTATATTTTACTTCAGTTATGTGAACCTTATGGCCTTTCAGTTTATGTTTTCACATTATTCAGTGTATTACATAGTGTACAGGTACAGTTATCAGTCATGGGTTAGCTTGTGGTCCTTCGGTGTCATGAGCACCATGTAGCATTTCGGGTACCATATTTGGGGCGTTACAGTATATGATTCTCGACTTTGTAGATATAGCATATTGTTTGGTCATAAATAAATTTTCTGGGACTTGTTTGTAACCTCATATTTCTCATCAATGATTTGTAATGTAGCTTCTACTCGGGTGTTAAAATCCGACACTTGAACATTCACCATATAACATCTAGGATTGGGGAGGGCAATACTTACTTATATAGTACACCTGCTCTTATCATTTTCAATTAAGGTATGGCTTATTCTTGTAGTAAACCCACTGCTCATAAAAGAGGAAAAAACAATAATCTAGACCAAGAGATAAAATATGACACATATCTCAAATATAGATCAGTCCTAATAGATGAAAATATGAAGAAGCCAAATTACACATACATTATAGCTCACCTTCATAGTATAGTCCAAGATTAATTCATGGATTATCTTATTATTGTTTTTAATATTAACATTTTATACTAGTAACAAAGGATAATTCATCATTTAATGACTAATTTTATAGCTGAGAAGCACTTTCACCTTTCAAATGGTGAATGATAGATCAGTATGTTGTAGAACATCTGTAAAAGCAAAGTTTTTTAAAAGAATATTTTTTTTGGTATATTATCAAACACCCTGAATGTTTCAATGTGCAAATTGAATATTTTTACCATATGCATTTGAAATCCAACAAAAGTTATCCAAAGGTACAAAGAAACTATCAGATACTTACTAATAAATCTCGGTAGCAAAAAAATAGGTGCAATGAAAAAAGCAATTAGAGAAAAAAATTAGCAGAGTCGGATGAAATAAAACACACAGTAAGATATTTCAAAACTCAAATTGAGAAATTTGAAATCCCCAAAATACAGATGCATGCATGTCCAAGATTTTGTGATATACACAGTAAGATAAGAAAAGAAAATTTGAGTAGAACTCAAAGGAAAATTCAAAATTGAGTCAAAGTGGCTCTCAAGTTAAATGTACTTTTCAGGTCGGATTTGTTTGATTCTATTGGTTTTTCCTCCTTTTGGCATACTTTACAAGTTTTGACGCAACTGCGAGAAAAAAACACATACCCCAAAAAAATAAAGGATGACCAACATAAGTATCTGGTTCTTATTTCCATTATCGAATGCACCATTTAGAGGATCTTTAAGGATTTAATTCACTATCAAAAATCCATTTTACCCAATTAAAATCAGCAAGCCCGGATAGAAAGAACTGAAAAAGATCTAGAATTAAAATCCAAAAATCTATACATGCGATAAGAAATTAAGAAAATAATAAAAATCAATCAAACAAAAAATAAGTAAAGAATAAATTATCAAGTTCTAACAATCGCAAATTAACATCCAAAATAGAGAGAGATACAGAAAATAAAGACGATAAACTTAGAGAGAGATAAAATAGAAAAAATAGAGAAGAGATGGTCTTATGAAGCTTAAATTAATGGAAATCCCCCATTATAGAGTAGGAATGTAATGGAAGAAGATCTAAAAGGAAATTTGAAGATAAATGTGTCACAATATAACCCAAATACGTGTCATGATGTAACTAAAAATCAATATACCAGAAGTGTCCTTTATTGTACAACACAACTTTCACTTATTTATTAGTAATATTTTGTAGGTTCTGTTAATACATGAGAAGTGGTAATTTTACAAGGATAAAAAAGAAGGATTGTGTGCGGTAATGATGTTGGGTGTATTTATGAACTTTAGTGTTGTCATCTTAGCTTGTTTTGCCTTGTTTTGAGGTTAATTTGTGTGCTTTATATGTTGATAATGATATAAATAAGTATCCAAGTATTTAAGTATGTGCTTACATTGTTTAAAGTTTTTTTTAAATAAGTTTGGGTTCAAATCGATCATCTAGAGTCTAGACGAGAAAACTAGTTTTACTAGCTTGAACTAGGTGTTGTTCTAGTCTATCGTGATGGGCTCTATTATGTGTAATGAGTTCCTAATAGTTTAAATTGTGTAATTATGTTTGGAATAAATTGTTTATAATATTCAAAGTTCAATAGTATCAAGTCAAGAGTCAAAACACTAAACAAAGATCAAAGCGGGCAAGCCTAGTCTTAGCTCGAGTTTTCAGTTCATCGTTATGAATGCTTGGTTGTGTTGAGCTATAATCTATGGTGTTTGATGATTTAGGATGCTTTTGTATTAGATTATTTTGATATATTAATGAGGAACAAGATGAAATTCAAGTGGAAATAACATCAAAAGGCTTAGGATGGATAACAAATACACAAGGAGAAGTTTAACGTCAAAGTTGCAATTCCAGTGAGGGCATATAAATGAGCCCGCGGTACCCCCTTTATCCTGATGCTCTAAGGAAGGTTGAGCCTTCTTTATCCCGGCGGACTAAGCCAGGCAATGCCCCAACCAGTCTGGGGGTCCAAAGTAGGCGGAGCCCCCTCTATTCCCACACGACCAATGAGCCTCAACTATAAATACAACACTTTAAACACTTTGTAATTACTTTGGAACGTCTTTGGGAGCTTGTGGAGGCTGATTAACACGAAATTTAGGTTTATTATGCTTTACTTTAGCTTTTTAATAAATTTAATCATGTATTCAAGCATTTGGATCATGATTATGTCGATTAGTGGATAAATGCCCCCTTTCTGGAGTTAAAGCCAAGAACATGATTACTTCATTTTGAATTAAGTTTGTTTGAATTTCTTATCATCTTTGTTTTTTTTTTTTATACTTTTTTTAACTATTTTAAGGAGTAGCTAATCTTGGAATTCATTTATTGTCAACCTTATGATCCCAGGAGGGGGAATAAGAAGATAAAATGTAGGGATAAACAAAGTAGGGTTCGTATTCTTTTAAGAAATAAGTGATTTGAATTAGCATTTAGGATAGGGATATACCTAGAATCCTTGCTTGGTTCACGTGTAGGATGATATCTTAATGCATCTAATTAGATTATTACATCCCCGCTCAATGATGTAGTTGAAATATCAAAGTAGGTAGAAGATTAGAGGTCGGGAGACATGATTATACGATAATCCCTATGAATCAACAACCAAGATAAGCAATTTAACAAATAAAGTTCAATAGAGTAGTATGATTGTTAGTAGTTCTTTAACCATGGGTTTCCATACATTGATTGTCTCAAGTCTCTTATTTTAAGCGATGTTTACTTTACTTGTAGTTTACAAAAATTCAAAATTCTTTTGGTTACATTTGCACTAGATTGATCTTAATAGTGAACTAGAATTGAATAGTTGTTGGAACAAGTCTCTGAGGGATCAATACTCGGCTTTCTTTAAGGCCACTATATTACTTGGTAGACCACGTACACTTGTGTGTGCGCTGTCAAATTTTTGGCGCTGTTAGTGGGGACATGTAAATTGGAAAATATTTTTGTTTTAGTTTCACTTTTTAGATTTGTTTGGTGATTTATGATTCGTATTGGTTTTGTATTTATAGGAAACAGGTTTTCAGGTTAGTAAGCTGGCAAGGGATAGAGAGTTAGTTGAACCAAGCCCCAAACCCGAGCAATGCTTCCATAAATGAAGGAGAGAAGCAATCCTTATCCCATATATTCTATAAATTAAAGAAGATCAACACAATACTTCTCTCATGGCTGAAGAACAACCACTCAGGACAGTTAGAGAAGCGACAATCCTACTTCTAATAAATTTGACCTCCCTTTTTTAAAAACTGATTGTTGGAGGTAATTTTGAGCTAAAGCAGAATATGGTGCAAATTTTGATCAGTAGTGGATTTTTTATTGGGCTCTTGTATGAAGATCCACAAGTTCACTTGCAGAACTTTTTGGAGATCCTTGAAACATTCATCCCTACGGGTATGTCTACTGATTATGTGAGGCTAACGCTATTCCCCTTTTCACTATTTGGGGGAACCAAAGTAGTTAAGTTTTGAGCCGACAAATTCAATCACTACCTAGAACAACTTATCCCAGAGGTTCCTCATCCAATTTTTTTCGTCTGGCAAGACTGAGAGACTTTGCAGTGAGATTGTATTCTTCAAATAGAAGCCAAATGAAAATTTATATCATACTTGGGAGTGGTTTAAAGCTCTTCTTTGGGGCTGTCCATATCATCAGTAGTCCAACGAGGTATTAGCTCACACTTTTGTTGAAGCACTTGACTGTAACACAAAGATTTTTTTAGATTCAGCTGTAGGTGGTCAAGCTCTAGAGATGATGTATGATGAGTTGTATACCTTGTTGAACTGAAATGCACAAGGTAATCTTGAGTGGAATTTAGATTCAAGAAGTGCTACAAAGAAGGTTGCTGGTGTATTAGAGGTTGACCATTTTACTGCCTTATCCGCTCAGCTTGCTGCCCTACAGAATTAAATAAGCAATATAAAGTTGGGGTTTACATAGCCTACAGCTACAATTAATATAATTCAATAGACTACAGTTGGTGTGAGGTTTATGGTAATAGTGGGCATTCAGCTGCTATGTGTGCTGTAAATCCTGAGTCTCTGATGTGTGTGGGCAATGTTCAAAGTCCAAGTTATGGAAACTCTTACAATTAGAAGTGGAAAACTCAGCCACTAAATACCCCATAGAATAATCAGGCCACAATGTAGACGAGTAATGTAGAAGAGATGCTAAAGCGGATTATGGCTTCTCAAACACAATTGGCAGTAGATATAAAGAGCCAGTAAGTGGACACAAGGGGCTTAGAGTTGTATATTGGTTAGCTACAGCAGGCCCAAAATATTAGTCTTAAAGGTGGGTTTCCAAGTGCTACTGAAAATCCTAAGCAAGTCATGAAAATCACTTTGAGGAGTGGGAAAAAGTTAAATAAAGAACCTCCAAAGAAAACTAAGGAGGTAGATGCAAAGTTGAGTCTGCCACAGGTTTTCAAACAAGTTGCTAAAAATTCAAGAAGGTTTGAGTACTCAAAAGCAAAAGTTGTTGAAGCGGTGAAGAAGATCATACCACTACCTATCCCACAGAAGTATATAAAGTCAAAGAAGGATTCATACTTTAAGAAGTTCTTTGACACATTTAGAGAGCTTCATATTAACCTTCCTCCTTTAGATATTTTGCCAGGAATGCCTAAGTATGCTAAGTACTTGAAGGATGTCGTCAATAATAAAGTTAAGCTGGAGGATGTTACGACAATAACACTCACTGAGGAGTATAGTTCTATAGTGATGGAGAAGATGCCACAAAAACTCAAAGATCCTGGGAGTGTCACCCTCTCTATTCAAATTGGCAGTAGTGAGGTGACCTATGCACTGAGTGATTTGGGGGAAAGTGCCAATTTGATCCTCCTCTACTTGTTCAATGCATTAGGCCTGGGGAAAAAGAGACCGAGCACGATAATACTTCGGTTAGCAGATCAGACCCTAGCCCTTCCTAAAAGAACCATAGAGGATCTTTTCATCAAGATTGGTAAGTTTATTATTCCTACTTACTTTATTATTTTAGATTTTCTTGCAGATTAAAGAGTACCAGTTATCTTAAAACATTTAATTTTAGCAACGGAAGGAATGTTGATTGATATGAGAGAGAGCATGCTCACAATGAGGTTGGATGATAAAGAGGTGATATTCAAAGTTTACAAACCACACAAGACACTATCCCACTACAAAGATTTGTGCATGATTACTGTCATTGAAAGGGATAAGTGTGGGGTGGTGAAGTCTGTTCCATAAAAGACCTTTTCAAACTTTCTCATTGAGTAGGCCAAGACTCCAATACCTAATACCGACATGATGCAAATTGATGAGCCTAAAATTAAAGTTGAGAAAGATGTTGGCCTTGAGAGTTTACACTCAAGAGGTCAGAAACAAATAAAAAGATGGTGTCTGAGTGTGAGGAAAAGGATGAAGAAAAAGGGTTAAGTTGATTTGGGTCTTTCCGTAACACTAAATTATGCACTGCTTGGGAGGCAACCCAAGTTAAGTTAAGGTAGCTTATATTTTTTTCAATTTTTAGTTTTTACTTTACTAGTTTTTGTTTTTGTTGGTCATAGGTTGATGGGAAGTCTGGGTACCGAAAAACCTGAGATAAGGAGCATGATAAAGACTAAGCGTGGGTCCCCCAGACCCTCTTGATTGATAAAGATGCTATATCTAGGCCTAAATGCCTCAGGGAGTATTTTTATCTCTACTTTAAGTATATTTTGGGGACAAGGTAGATTTTTAAGTATGGGATGCGGAAATCCCCAATTTTAGGCTAATTTTAAATTTTCTTGTAAAAATAAATGTGAGATATTCTTGTTGGTGCTATATTTGACTACATGATGAAAGTGTTTTGATGGTAAAAGGCATGTTAATTGTGTGAATGACTAGTTTTTAGACTCCTAGGCTCATGATTATAACTCTTGTACTTGGCTTGATTTGAATTCATGTGGTTGTTTGGTTAAGAGTCTTCGATGATCCTACTTGAGTTGAGAATGTACCATAGGTGTGTAAGGTTTTTTGTACATTTCTTGTTGCATTTGATGTCTAGAACCTTCTTGGTGTGTGTGCAAAGTGAAATAAAGAGTGTAGGTTTAGGAGATGATATAGGCATTTCTTTGATAGCCATGTTTTATACTTTCTTTTGACAAGCCCTTGTGCATAATCCTAGTTAGCCCAATTGAGCCTTTAGCTTTTTCTTTGATAGTTTCATATGTATCCTAATCCCCTTCATTGATTGACTTTAACTTGATCTACGCTCCTAAGCATTTTAGTCTAAAATTAATTGAGTGGGGAGTTTGAAAAATAAGAGGAGAGAAGGTAAAAGTGAAGCCCAAAAGTAGTGGTTATTGGTGTGAAAATTTGATGTGTTGTGGTTGGGAGTGAAAAGAAAATTTATGCTAAAAAATTAAATCATGAATTAATAGAAAACACCCCCACCACATTATATGTGAATGAGCTTAATGAGATGGGGTAAAACAAAAGTTCTATGAAGGTAGTAGAGGTGAGAATTGGTTGTTAAAGATTGATCTTAATTATATAATGTGATGTATTAAAGTGCTTAGAGAAGATAGTCACTATTACTGGCCAGAATAGTTCCTACCTGTCCCTTATCCTGCATTACAACCTGGAAAAACCTATTTAATCCTATGCTTAACATTTTGATATTAGTGGAGTACTACACTAAGAACAAGCATATGGTTCAACATTTGTAACTTGTGAATTCCTTGTGAGAGTAAGCGCAATTTGATTCTTGTACCCATTGTGTTGTAAATTGCATTATTGTGAGTGATTATGGGTAACTCTTTTACTGTGAGAACACATGTCTGATGAATGTTGGGTGAATTATATAATGTATTTGATTGAACAAGGTGCATGGGTTTGCTAACTAGCTGAATCAATTCGTAAGGCTAGGATGTTTTGGAGTAGTATTCTTGAACTATCAATTGTGTACATAACATACTTAGTGTAGTAACTTGCATTCTGTGTAGTCATTGGAGTATTAGCTTGAGTGTCTCGCTTGTATTAGAAGTTTAAACTCTCCTCAGCTTATGATGCTTAGAAAAAGAATTGTTCAAGGAAGAACAAGGCTTTAAGTGTGGAGTGGTGATGTTGGGTGTATTTATGCACTTTAATGTTGTCGTCTTAGCTTATTTAGCCTTGTTTTGAGGTCATTTGTGTTCTTTATGTGTTTGTAATAATATAAATAAGCATCTAAGTGTTTAAGTAAGTACTTACAAAGTTTAAAGGTGTTTTAAACAAGTTCGGGTTCAAATCGATCATCTAGAGTCTAGACGAGAAAACTAGTTTTACTAGCTTGAGCTAGGTGTTGTCCTAGTCTATTGTAATGGGATCTAATGTGTGTAATGAGTTTATAATGGTTTATATTATGTAATTATGTGTTTAAACCTTGTTTATAATGTTCAAAGTGCAATTAGATTAAGTCAAGAGTCAAAACACTAAACAAAGATCAAAGCAGGCAAGCCAAGTCTTAGCTCGAGTTTTTAGTTCATCGTTATGAATGTTTTGTTGTGTTGAGCTCTAATATATGGTGTTTGATGATGGAGGATTATTGTGGAGTAGATTATTTTGATATACTAATGAGGAACAAGCTGAAATACAAGTGGAAACAACACCAAAAGGCTTGGGATGGACAACAAATGCACAAGAAGAAGTTTAACATCGAACTGGCAATTCCAATGAGGGCATGTAAATGAGCCCGCAACACCACCTTTATCCCGGCACTCTATGGCAGGCTGAGCCTAATTTATCCCGATAGACTAACGCCAGCAAATCCCCAACCAGTTCGGGGGTCCAAAGTAGGTGACACCCCATCTATTCCCACACGGCGAATGAGCCTCAACTGTAAATACAACACTTTAAATAATTTGTAATTACTTTGGAGCATCTTTGGGATCTTGTGGAGGATGTTTAATAAAAAATTTTGGTTTTATTATTCTTTTCTTTAGCTTTTTAATAGATTTAAACATGTATTCAAGCATTTGGATCAAGTGTATGTCAATTAGTGGCTAAACGCTCCTTTTTCGGGGTTAAAACCAAGATAATGATTACTCTCATTTTAAATTAAGTTTATTTGAATTGCTTATCATATTTGGTAGTTCATTTATCCTTGTTTCAACTATTTTAAGGAGTATCTAACCTTGGAATACATTTATTGTCAACCTTGTGATCTCGAAAGGGGGAATAGGGAGATAGAACGTGGGGATAAATAAAGTAGGGTTCTTATTCTTTTATGAAATAAGCGATTCAAATTAGCATCTAGGATAGGGATATACCTATAAGCCTTGCTTGGTTCACGTGATGGATGATATCTTAATATATCTAATTAGATTATTACATCACCGCTCAACGATGTAGTTGTAATGTCCAAGTAGGTAGAAGATTAGAGGCCGGGAGACCATGATCATATGATAACCCCTATGAATTAACAACCAAGATAAACGATTTAACGAATGAAGTTCAATTGCGTACTGATTGTTCGTAGTGCTTTAACCCTGGTTTCCATATATTGACTGTATCAAGTCTCTTATTTTAAGCACTATTTACTTTACTTTTAGTTTACAAAAATTCAAAACTCTTTTGGTTACGCTTGCATTAGATTGATCTCAATAGTGAACTAGAATTGAATAGTTGTTGGAACAAGTCTCTGAGAGATCGATAATCAGCTTTCTTTAAGTCCACTATATTACTTGGTAGACCATGGATACTTGCGTGTACGATTGGGAATTGTCAGGTAATAGTGTATTAAAATTTAAGTTTTAATTGGAGAAGGTGATTTCACAAAAATAACATGCATACAAAAATAATAAGTATACCTCACTTTCAAATAAATTAGAGTCGATTATATGAATCATCATCGATTTTTATGCATAAGTGATGGAAATTCTATTTTCTTGTCAATAAAAATATTTTGGTGTTTAAATGTGAGTAGGGGTGTGTTATTTTTGGGTTAGTAAAATCTGTATATAAAATGTGAACTTCAACAAAAAGTTCAAAAACAACTCAGGAACGACAAAAAGAAATTTAAACTATTTTTTGAAAAATAGAAAAATCAACAAGAAAGAGATGACGATAGAATTAAGAATCAAATCCACTGAATTCACAATGTGTCCTTAAGAAAATCATTCTTCTCAAGTGCCCAAGGTTATAGAATATATCTTCATAGAGTAAAATGATTCACTTCTGTCGAATAACAGTACCTCACGTTCACTGAATTTCAAACACACTCAATAGTAGCAAATCACCCTGAAATTTTTGCAAGGATAAAGAGTTTTTGATTTTAAATTTTCATGTCAGTATCTAAGAAAAATTCAGATATTTATAGCCAAAAGATGTTGCTTCTGAAAAGAGCAATAGTTCATGAAGAGTTGCATTGTTTCAGAATGTTTGATCCATATGCGGGTGATGAATATAAATTATTCATGCATTTTAATATATAATAATAATAATAATAATAATAAATAAAATACATGAATAAATGCATTCAATTCTCCTATATATTCTAGTAATTCTTGCAGGGAGAAGAACACACGATGAACAAGAAAAGAAAGAAAGAAGATATAAGACAAGGAAGGAAGATTCATCCACTAAAAATTCATCAAAGACTATGCAAGAACAAAAAAATAAAATCATGAACGCTCTCGTCAAGGCCTTTGAATTTTTCACTAATGTTTCATGATAATTGTCATGCCAAAATCTCACAAAGATTTCATGATAAATCATTATGTCAGATTCTCATCAAAATCTCATTATTTTTAAAAATATCTTATTATTCTCATCAAGACCCGAGTAGAAATTTATCGATAAATAGACATATGTTGTAGAAGGAAGATCATCTAATTATCATCCATTTAGTATTCAAACCTTTTTTCTAGTTTTCTAAGGAGAAACAAAGAGTTGATCTTGATCTCTTTCTCTAATCATTTTCTTGTATTAAAAATATTTCTTATTTTCTTTTTAGTCTTTTTTACTCCATAATGGAGTAATTTCTTTTTGTTGGATAGTTGATGAAGCTTCATATATATATATATATATATATATATATATATATATATATATAATACTCTCTTAGTCTCAAAACACCTTGGCCTGAAGATATTCATTTATGTCAATCTGTGTTGGAGTAATAACTTTCAATTAATTCTTATCATCGCTTTCATATATTTCTCTAAGTTAGCCGACATTAATTTTGTAATTCTCTGAGAGCAAAATTAATATATGGTATCTAATGAGTAAAATAGTGGAGTTAAAGTATTCTTTTGTTATCTTTCATTTCAAAATCTTTGATCTTATTTTTTTAAATCCTAATTCTCACGAAAGGGATTAACTCAAATAAATTTATTGATTAAAGGGGTCTAATCTCTATTTTTTTTAGTCCTAATTCTCGCAGAGGGATTGACTCAAATAAGTTTATTATTGTAAGGACTAATGGAAAAAGGTATTTTATTCTTTTTACCACAATGCAGGCAAGAGAATATTTAATTTATAGTTACTATAATTAAATTAATTAATTGACATAATCTCAGGGAGTGTTAATTAATTATTTATTTTTATTGACAACATGTAATTGTATTAGCAATAAGCAATTATCCTTTAGAAAAAATATATTTGGAGACAAAGAATTTATTATGAAAATATTATCAAGTGAACTCAACGATTCCTAACTCTTTTAATTATTAATCTTTTTGTCGTGACCCAAATCAGGACCTGGCCGTGATGGGTATCTCAAGTCCACCGAGGATCGGTGACCACTCCTGTTGCCTTGTCAAACAGAATACAACACACCTAGCAGCGGATAAATTCTTAATATATTACAAGATAGAATAATCAATGAGGAGGATGTACTAAGGAATCACAATACCAAATCCAATTATTTTGGGGAATCCTTGCACCTCTAATTCCATTCTTTACAAATTTGGGGAATCCTTGTACCCCTATTTCATTAATGACTCCCATGCACCCCAATGAGTTCACAATCATTAACTCAATGCAAAATAAATCCATAATAATCATAGGAAAAGCATTTACACAATTTACATTTAAATCCCTCAACCCATCATTAAAACCCTACATCAAAATTATGTAAATAGTAAACCAATTTATGCCAATAAGAAAACACAAGTTTAGGGAGAGAGATACATGTCTTAATCACCAAAAAAATTGAAGAAGGAATCACCCTTAGAGTCCTAGATGACCGATTTATTGAAACCCTAACCTTGTCTTTGAATAAGGATTAAGGGAGTTTAAGAGAGTGTTTACAACTAATAAGTTTTGAAAATAATATCTCCAAGGTGTATTATGTGCGTGGGGTCTAAGTGGGTAAAGAGGAAAATATCCAAAGTGCCCTTAATAATAAAACTTAAAATTATTTCTAGTGACTTCGAGTCACTATACGACACGTAAAGACTCACTATGACTTGTCACCCTGAGTCGTAGTCTGAATAGTAGCTGAGGGACCCCTCTCTAGTAACCCTACGACTCATGCCATATGACTCATTAAGATATCCTATAACTCATAGGTTCCTAGTCATAACCAAGGCAAAAGCATTTAGGGTTCACACTGGTCACCCTACAATTTGGACATCACGACTCGTAATGAGTCCTTATTAATCGTAACCTCTTGTCGTAATCAGGATAGTAGCATAGGAACCACTCACTGGTCAGACAATGATTTGATTTGTATGGACACCTTACGACTCGTAAGGTGAGCCATTGGTTTAGCATTTAGCTTAAAGCTTAGGAATTTTTCAAGAACCAAAATTTAGGGTGTTTTATTACCCCTTCCCCCTTGGGATCATTCATCCTCAAATGATAAGTCAAGACATCCATTAGCATGATCTAACATAGAGCACAACCACAATTTTCTTTAAAAAAGATAAAAACAACGATATTAAGAAATTGCTCATACCTTACGCACGATTATCCAAGTCGAGGAACAAGAATGGATATTTGGACTTCATGTACTCTTTAACTTCCTAAGTAGCTTTTTCAAACTTTTGGTTCCTCTAAAAAACCTTCACCGAAGCGACATCTTTAGTTCTCAAACGACAGACTTGCCTATTCAAAATTTTAAATGGGACTTTCTCATAAGACAACGAATCCAAAATACCAATGCTCTCAAAAGAAACAACAAAGGAAGGATCACCCACGCACTTTCATAACATCGAAACATGAAAAATCGGGTGAACAGAACCCAAACCCGAAGGCAAGTCCAACTCATAATCGACATTGCCCACTTGATATGCTATAGAAATATAGCACTTTCAATGCTTTAAACGAGGAAAAAATGCAAGTTTCTAAGGTTATTTTGTTAGATATGATTCATTTTTGGTACGTTTTGTAGAAAATCTTGTTTTGGATGATAAGTTTGTGAAAAGGTGTTTATGGCTACTTTTTGGAGCAATTATGGATATTTGGGATATTTTCCAGCTTATTCGTGATCAAAGCATGTTTAGGAATCAAAAAAGAGCTAAAACAATGACTCTTAACACTTACTAAGTCAACATGTGGTTGCATGTAGGACCTACAGGCTATATGTAGGCAAAGCAAGTACCAGAAGTACAAAATTCCAAGAGCTAAACTTATACGATTTTTGCTCCCGTTACCTATGGTTTGTGCACCCAGTGTCAGGACTGCAGGTACTACCTACGTTCGGTGCCAGATTGCGGGTATGGACCACATGTGGCCACTGACCCAGTTTTCTCTTATTTTATTTAGGATTTAGTTTTAGGGTTTCCTTTTGTACTATAAATACCCTTTATGTACATTTTAGTCAGAGTTATGCAATTTTGATATTCACAAACATATTTTGATTCTAAGATCCATCTTTGATCTTGGGATTTTCTTGTCTTGACTTTGGTTCATTAATTCAGTTATAGTTGTGGGTTTTATTACTTCTTATCATTGTGATTTCATCTATGATTTTGAATATTAATTTTATTAATTTCTTCACAAGCATGAACAGCTAAAACCCATAGCTTGGGTAGTGGAAACCCTGGCAGATTGACCAAGTAGAGAAAGTGCTTTCGTTGTTATGAATCTATACCCATGCATGTATTTCTTTGTCTTCATTATGATAGTTTTCTTAATGGGTGCATACATTGGGATCCCACCTAGATATTGTTGCTTACTCCAAAAGAGGAGCAGTGACTAGGAAAAGATAAAGACCAATAATTTGGAGTTTAACTATCGATCAACGCTTCTAGGTTCTATCTTAGTAAGATGGTTAGGTTTTGTCTAATAAATAAAGACTCAAAATGTAATAGTTAACTAGGATAAATATAAGGGTTAGTACATCCTGAGACTCAAAAGGTAAAGAGTAAAATCTTTTTGCTCATCCAAAAGTCTACAAAAGGTACATAACTTATCGATTCTGCATGCAAGGTATCGGGTTGGTTCAACAAAGCGCGATAAGCCTATGGAGTTGAGAAGCCAGGGGGAACACAATCCTAGTGTTCTACTATACTGATTACAACCAAAGTTAATATAGTTACTTGCTTGAGATTACTATACAAAACCCCCCCATTTACTTTCCTTATTCTGCCTGTGAACTACAACTGTTAAGATCTGCAAAGCCACATGTTTCCCTAGGATTCGACCCCAAACTCTATTGGTTTACTATATTTTGACAGCGACCGTATCATTATCTAATAGGAGGTGTTGTTGGACGTTATCAAAATTTTAGCGCTGTTGTCAGGGACCGTGGTGTTGATTTTTGATTTGAAGTTGTTGCAGTTTTTGGGTTTTTCGTTCTTAATTGGGCATACACCGGTGTATGCCTGGTAAACAGAATAGAGGAAATCCCTTACTTTCACTGAATTCGAATCCAGAGAGGATCCTACAAACACCTAGTAGGATGTCTGAGCATAAAAGAAAAGAACCTCCTAAAAGGGTTCATGATATTGTACCTCCCCTTTCTACCAAAGACTAATAGGATATCATTAATCTACAGATCGGTGAGCTATTAGCTCAAGCTGAAGCCAAGAGAAGGGCAACTGAAGAAGCTCAGTGGGTAGCTAGGGAGGCAGAGCTAGCTGAGTAGAGACAAGCAGCAGACTGCCAAGCAGCACTCAATAGAAATCAAAATAGAGCTAGAGGTTCCCATGTTCAAGTGATCCCAGCATATCAATATGTGCATCTATATATAGATGATGAAGAAGACTTGGGATACATTGAACCGGAAGAGACTGGAGCCATAGTTCCTCCTACTTTTCCCCCAGACATCAAGTTTGATATTACGAGTGTAATGATCTAACTCTTAAATCTAAACGGTGTGTTTGCTGGTTTGCCTACAGATGATAAAAATTTGAACCTTGTTAATTTCTTCGGAATCTATAGTTCGTATACAAATCTAGGGGTGAATCAAGAATAACTTAGACTGAGGCTTTTCCCCTTCTCACTTACTGTAGAAGCATCTTTATGGTTAGGGGTACTACCAAGAGGCTCTATCACTATATAGAATGAGTTGCAGAAGCAATTCTTAAATAGGTTTTTTTTCTCTATCCAGGATATTGTACCTTCAGAAAGTGATTTATAAATTTAGGCAGCTGTAGTTCGAGTCTATGTATGAGGCTTGGTTTAGGTTCAAGAAGAAGCTGAGTATGGTGCCCAATCATCAGTTGTCAGGGATGAGCTTATTAGAGATATTCTACAAAGCCCTAAGCATCAGCTCTAGAGCCATGGCAGATAATATATCTGGAGGAGATTTTATGAGACTATGCTGGAAGGCAGCTTTAGAGATGTTAGATCAGATCTTCACTAACCAAGGGTGGCAAACTCGAAAAACTGAGAGGGGATCTATCATTTATGCTATCGGGGACTCCTACGACCAGAAAGTAGTTAATGACACAGTAGCATAAGAAATTACATTGCTAAGGACTGATCTTGGGGTACTAGCCAAGTAGCTTGCAACAATGACTTTTGAGAAAGTGAATGCAATAGCAACACAGAGGTCAACTTTCAAAGCTTACAAATTAGAATTGGAAGGGGAAATGAATTATCTAGATCGTCAGATGGCGGGTTTGTAAGACCAAGGGCAAGGAAACCAAGGTCGGAACTATTATGAAAGATACAGAGACAGAGAGTAAGATAGTGACTAGAGAAAGAAGGATGACTACAAAAAGAACGGAGAGAGATATATTCCACCTGACAGACGAGATGCAGAATCCAGAATGGAATAGATACTAGCTAAGCTGGTGAAGGGTCAGGAAAATCAAGAGATCAGCCTTAAGGATATTTAGGGCGATATTTTAGGATTGACCTAGAAGGTCGAGTTGTATTCCATTAATATCAAGCAGTTAGAGTACCAGTTTGGGCAAATGTCAACAAATCTGAATCAGAGGCAGCCAGGAACCCTTTTGAGCAACACAATGCAAAATCCTAAGAATGATAGTCATGTACTTTCTATTACCACGAGGAGTGGTATCACTACTATGGATCTCCCATGACCTACTACAGAAGCTATTGGTGATGAGACACTTACTGTTAAGTCTAAGAAGGTGATAGGTGATAATGGTAAAGCTACCAAAGAAAAGGGTTTGATCACTGAGCTAAAAATTAGACCAATCCCAAGATCACCCCACCTTATCCTCAGAGATTGAGGTATAATAAAGAGGAATGTGAGTTCAAGCAATTCATTAATATGTTAAAAGAATTGAGTTTGAACATACCTCTTCTAGAGGAGTTAGAGAAGATGCTTGGATATGCCAGGTTTATGAAACATTTGTTCACAAGGAGGAAATGAGCGATATTTAAGGATATTGATGGTATACACCGCTACTATGCAATAACGACTAGGTCTTTGATGCACAAAAAGAGTGATCCCGGTGCATTAACTATACCATGTACTATTGGGTCATCCCAATTTGCCAAAGTCTTGTATGATTTAGGGGCCAACATTAATTTAATGTCGCTGGCCGTATTCAAGCAGTTGTGTTTGAACCCTTTAAAACCGAGCTCGATGCAGCTATTGATGGTTGGTCGTACAGTAAAGAAGCCTGTAGGAATTTCTTTTAATGTTATCGTAAGGGTACATAACTTCATCTTTCTAGCTAACTTTGTCATCCTAGATTGTAAGGTTGACACGAGATGCCCATTATCTTGGGAAGACAATTTATGGCCACAAGCAAAGCTATCGTTGGCATGGAAAAAGATGAGCTGAAATTTTGAGTCAACAGTGAAGAGGTTACATTCAACATTCGAAAGTCAATGAAGAAGCCAAACGACATGAGGGTAGTTTTGGTGATTAATTGTATTGATGATCCAGTGGATACTCCTACGAGTATCTTAATGAATTCTGAGTAGTCAAGATAGCCGCATCATGCTGCTATGTTAAATCAAGTGCTATATGAGAGGCAACCCATGGGCTTGTTGGTGAAGTTTGAGTAACCAAATTATCCAAATCGTGCCGCGACACTAAATCAAGCATTGAGTTAGAGGTAACCTATTATTTTAGTGTTCATTTTTTGGTTGTTTTTGTCTTTTAGTAGGTTTTTGGCTTTTGGATCTTACCAGAAATACAGTTAAAAAAACTTCTACATTCATTGATTTTCAGGAAAGGGGACTGTGTGATTAACCCATCATAGTCACAAGTCCCACACAGTAAGTTGAAAAGTTTAAATTTTGAGGATGAAAAATGGTAAGTTATGGACTTTGCCATCTAATTTTACTTTTGGGACCTCAAACTTAAGTTATGGGGCCATAATTATCTGAAAAAATGTCAAAACATCAAGTCCAGATTGCAAAAAAGCAGGCATTTTTGGCCCAGCACCTGCACCCAACATCTGCTGGCTGCAGGCGGTACCTGTGCCCAGAGCCAAACCTCGGGTGGTGGATATAGGTACAAGCCGGGGTTAGGCCATCTTTTGGGTTCACTTTTTAATTAAAATTTTTGGCCCACCAATACTTAAATATGACCTAAAATAGCTCCTACCTATATAAAATCATTTTACCCTCATTCTAACTCATTCAAATCCTCAACACTTCACTTTTCTCTTTGAATTCAAACTTCCCTGTTAAAACATAAACTAACCTCACACTTAAGTAAAGACTATATTGACACTTATTTGAGATACCATCTTGTCCTAACTCACTAAAAAACAAGTTTTAGCTTTGTTTTTACTTGAGTTCTTCATTATTCACTTCCGATTATTCATAAAAGAGGTAACTTTCTCGGCTCCTAATGATTATATATTGGTTTATCTATTGTTTAAGCAAGTTGATATATGTATTCCATTGCAAAATATATAGAATCTATCATGATTGTATGTTAGAGCTGTGAAGTAGCCTAAAAAAATAATGTAGGGCCTTGTTTTGAAGAAAAATCTAAAGTTAGGCCCCAACCGGAAAGTGAACTTAAATGAATAGTGTAATACCGCTAGTTGAACATGGTTGTTTGATTTGAAATTCATGATTCTTGTTTGGTTTGTTCACATTGAACTTATTGGGATTTCAAATAGGTTTTAAGGGTGTGAAAATTGAGAAAAAATTTATACTTTTCAAATTTTATATTTTCTTCAACTTTTGCTTCCCATCACTTTGGTTGGAAACTAACAACTAGCTTTTCAAGTAAATTGGCACCTACAGCGGTGAAGAAGATGAAGGTCGGTACTTTGAGGAGACAAAAAAATCTCTCAATCCTAGTGGTTCAGTAGAGAAGTGCCCGAGGCAGCGACATAGATGCACTGTCGCTGGGGTGACACACAGAGTCATGAGAAGGAAGACTCGCCATACTGCTCAACTAGTTGCTGCCTGACCAAGGATGAATTCCGTACGGATATCACCCTTACACACTCCTCCACCTGATGATGAGAAGGATGAGGAGGAGAAAGAGGAGATAGAGTTTAAGACTACTCCATAAGTTGCTGCTAAGGACCCCAGTCTGAGGAGGAGTCCCAGGATTCATCTGATGAGGTTGAGTAGGAGCAGTCATCTAAGGTGCCCCAGTATGAGGAGGGTACCATTACTCATGTACAATAGAGAGAGTCACCCAATATGGTGAGGGTACCAAGCATCCTTTCCACGATGCTTCAGTACAGTAGAGTCCCGTACCTATACATACTCAAGAGGCACCTTCCGAGGAGGGACCTCCGATATGGTGTGTGGAAGGGGTGTGAAATATATTTGAGTATGACAATTATGTTTGGGATCTAGGAAAGCCTACGAGGTGTATTTATAAGGAGCGTTGGATTGACTTATTAGGGATAAATTGAGTACCATAGCTGCAGGCGGTATTTGATAGATATTAGTTAAAGTGGATGACTAGGCCACTCGGTTCCTATAACCCAGCTATGGTACAAAAATTTTATGCATCCTACAGAGCTACTGTGGTCTTTCCTATACACAGACATCCCGACCTAATCAAATTTGTGCGGCATCCAGAGCTTGATCATATACTAGTTAGAGGGGTCAGAGTTGATATTACAAAAGAGACTATTCATAAAGTTATTTTTAACCCATATTACATCACTCCAACATCGACAGTTGAGTGTGACCACAGATTAAGGATTGTACATAATCAACATACTATATAGGAAGCTGAGAAGTAACATAAAAGGATAGAAATAGTTAGGTGGATAACCAGTTATATTTCACCATTGGGTGATACGACCCCTTAGATAGAGGGGCAAGTTGTGATCAAGAAGGGCCTCTTGACATTGGAGGCCAATTTTTGGTGGTTGCTTATTAGATACCGATTGATACCCACTACTTCGAATAATACATTAATGTGGAAGGAAGCAGAAAAGGTTTCCTGTCTGATGACTAGATATGATGTTAATTTTTCTACTATTTTTCTCCATAAGTTACATAATACAGAATTTGGGGAGTTGACTAATCTGCCCATCCCTTACATAATTCAGAGGCTGTGCAATGAGGCCGATGTGCTTGAGATACCAGGTATAGATGAGAGGGTAGCTGCAACAACGACTGTACAGGAGAGGACCATGAAGGGTCTGACACATCTAAGCACTTCTAGGAGATCAAGAAAATAGGCAGTAGTACCACATGCTCAGTCTGAGGCCCCAATAATTTTCGCAGAGCCTACTAAGGCACATGGATATGATGTAGGTGTTAGTTTTAACATGAAGATAGGGAAGCAGAGATAGGCTCCTAATTTGAGTACACGGGGTAAGGGGACACAGGATACTTCTTTTTCAACCCCGGTTTCAACCTCAGAGCTGATGGGTGCATCTATAGAGCTTACTCTCCCATCCACTATAGCTCTTACGAAAGGTATAATTACTATATCTAGTGAGTTTTTGTAGAGATTAATGGACATCAAGAGTGCCAAAGATACTAGAGTGAGGGTTGTTGAGACTAAGATGACTACCCTCTATTATCATATGAGATTAGGTGTTAGGAATAGATTTGAGCAAGCACAGGCCCTATAGAAAGCCGCACTAAGTACTGCACTGTCTGAGCTACGTACCGACATTCAAACACAACTTTATGAGTTTGAGAGATGATTTATAACATGATATACACAGACAACAGAACCAAATCTATCCCAGATGAGGAAGGATTTTGATGTGTTACGAGCATAGGTACACTCTCTCATAGAGATGCCTGTTGTTGCCACTCTCTCAGATATACCCCATGTAGTCCAGATATCACTTCTACACGTACTAAGGTAGTTTTATTTTTTCACTGAAGGTGATGAAGAGGTCCTAACAGTTGGGGCCAAGAGAGGTTTCATAGACAACTTGCAAGACCCTAATTTACTATATGACCAGACTGTTAAAAGGGCAGGTATGATTCGGTGGAGTTTACATTCATCAATAGGCAGAGGCGTGCATCTATAGAAGTGGGTGCATCATCCAATAATGCACCGCTTCCACCACCACCTCGACCAACTGATATGCCCCCATCTAGGGATGCTTCTAATTCGAGTGCCTAGTACATCCTAGGTATGTTCTCACTTCTCTATGTTTTACTTTGTTTTAGTGCATTGAGGACAGTGCACAGTTTTTTATTGGGGTGGGCATACCATGTCATTGAGTTTTTGTTTTCATGCTTCTTTTCCCGTCGCGTGGCATGGTTGTAGAACCAACACACTTAGGATAATTTTATATGTATTGTGTTATTCTTCGTATTGTATTGTTTTTGTGTAATTAGGAGATTTTAAGTATTTAGGGAAGTAAACATACTTTGACTAATTTTATATACCCCTCAAAAATTGTGTTTTAGAACTGTGTGAATGTATATATGTGTGAACTTTATGGATCTTGTTATGGAATTAGGATTAGGGACATGATAATCACTTTTTAACAATTACATGAATCGGATAGGTAGTAGTTGGTAATATTGACTCTGTACTATGTGTGTGTGAGATACTACCTAGTTCCCTTTGTGTGTTGAATTAAGAACTTGCCTAGGTTGAAGGATAGTCGGTTCGGAATGGATCATAGGTCATTTTTTATTTTAGTCCATTTTTATCCTAAATGACCTTCCATGAGCAAATGATATCCCTTGATCCCTGCTTTGAGCCTTGTCGGCCTGTTTTTCTTATTTTTACCATTCATCTTCTGTATTACAATTTACCTGTTTTGGCCCAGGTCCTCTTTGGACATTGTGCACCTCATTACAGGCAAAATACCAAAGTTGAGAGTGGCTATCATAGGGATTCATAGTGTAAAATGGGTATAAAGAAGGGTAAAATAAGAGAAAAAGTTAGTAGGGCTGGGTGTGGTAGAAAAATAAACAAAAGCGGAAAAAAAGAAGAAAAATTATGAAAAGGTAAAAAAGAAGGAATAAAAAGACCACACCCAACCTGAATGTGCATAAAATAATAAAATGGAGCAAAGAATATGGAATAAAAAAAAAATTGGTTAGTAAGTGAGACCTCATAGTTAGTGTAGTGCCAAGTATTCTTAGTCACTTCATATTTCGTATGTACCATACCAGTTCCCAAGCCTACATTACAAGCCGAAAAAAGTCCTATAGTGATCCTAACTTGACTATTTGAATTCTAAGGAAAAGAAAATAAGGGCAAGCCTATGGTATTTGACATGCATTAATTGGAACTTCTCTTCTGTGTAAGACTGTCTCTTGACCGCCCCTACATTGACATTCATGATTTTATATGAGTGAGTGGGACATCCTTATTGCGAAGGAACTTGAGTCATATTGCTGGCTATTTACTTATTTCGGGTAGTGTAACTTGTATATATAAGTAGTTGTCTGTTGCTAATGTAATTTTTTTTTTAGTAAATAGGTAACTTTTCCATTCAACCAAAAAATTTTTTACAAACCAGCTGGACTTTACTCAGTTCCAGCTCACAATAGATCTATTTTCCAATCAATCCGCTAGTTATCTAAATTTACATTGGACAACCTGTTAATCTAAGTATACTTTCCATTTTCTATGTGTTTGACCTATTGCTAATGTAATTGACATTCCTTGATCCCATTGTGTCACATTGTTGTGCTTCATGTTCATACACAGTTGGTTTTCAAAAATAAGATTGGAGGAGGATGTTGTGTTTTGAGTTTAAGTATTGACTGACTGCCTTGAATAACTTAGTTTCTCCTAGTTCAGCGTCATTTTCATTTTTTTTGTCTTTTGTTGTCTGAATACATGCGAACATTCTAAGTTAAGGGTGTTGATGTGAAATAGAAATATAGCACTTTCGATGCTTAAAATAGGGAAAAGATGCAAGTTTCTGAGGTTATTTTGTTAGATATGATTTGTGTTGACTATGTTTTGCAGGAAATAATGTTTTGGATGATAAGTTTGTGAAAAAGGTAAAAAAAAAAAAAGGTGTTTATGGCTACTTTTTGGAATAATTGTGGATATTCGAGATGTTTTCCAGCTTGTTCGTGATCAAACATATTCAAAAGTCGAAGAAGAGCTGAAAAGATGACTCTTGGCACTTACTAAGTCAACATGTGGCCGCATGTAGGACCTACGAACAGCATGTAGGCAAAAAAAGTACCAGAAGTCCAAAATCCTAAGAGCCGAACTTACAAGATTTTTTCTCTCGGTTCCTGCGGTCTGTACCTACGCCTAGTGTGAGGACCGCAAGTACTACCTATGCCCGATGCTTGACCGCAGGTACTGACCATATGTGGCCACCAACCCAGTTTTCTCTTATTTTGTATGGGCTTTGATTTTGGGGTTTCCTCTGGTACGATAAATACCCTTTATGTACTTTTTAGTCAGAGTTAGGCATTTTTGATATTCACAAACATATTTTGTATTGACTTTGGTTCATTAATTTAGTTACGGTTGTGGGCTTTATTACTTCTTATCACTGTGATTTCATCTATGCTTTCGAATATGAATGTTACTGATTTATTCACAAATATGAGCTTCTAAAACCCATAGCTAGGGTTGTGGAAACCCTGGCGGATTGACAAAGTAAGGGAAGTGCTTTTGTTTTTCTGAACCGATACCCATGCATGTATTGATTTTTCTTCGTTATGATAATTTTCTTAATGGTTGCACACATTAGGATCCCGCCTAGATATTGTTGCTTACTCCAAAAGAGGATCAGTGACTAGGAAAAGCTAAGGACAATAGTAATTTGGAGTTTAACTGTCGATCCATGCTTCTAGGTTCTATCTTAGTAAGATAGCTAGGTTTTATGTAATAACTAGAGGCTCAAAAGGTAATAGTTAATTGGGACAAGATAAGGGTTAGTAAGGCGACATCCTGAGACTCAAAAGGTAAAGAGTGAAATCCTTCTGTTCGTCCAAAAGACTGCAGAAAGTACATAACTTATCAATTCCACATCCAAGGTTTGGGTTGGTTCAACAATCCTAGTGTTCGCTTACACTGATTACAACCAAAGTTAATATAGTTACTTTCTCGAGATTACTACACAAAAACCCCTCATTTACTTGTTTTGTTCTGCCTGCAAACTACAACTGCTAAGATCTACAAAGCCACGTGTTCCCTTGGGATTCGACTCCAACCTCTGTTGGGTTACTATATTTTGATGGCAACTATCATCAGCTAATAGGAGATGTTGTTTGGATGTTATCAACTCTCCTTAAAATCAAGTACGGGTCAATATAATAGGGACTGAGTTTTCCCTTCCTTACAAACCTTATCACTCCCTTCATAGGAGACACCTTCAAGAATACCCAATCGCTAACTTCAAATTCCAACTCCCTTCACTTCACATCCACATGGGACTTTTGGCGACTTTGGGTTGTCTTAAGCCTATCCTGAATGACCTTCACCTTTTCTATGACTTGGTGAATCAAGTTTGGACCGTACAACCTATTCTCACCAACCTCAGACCACCCAATAGGAGACCTACATCTCCTACCATAAAAGACCTCGAAAAGATTCATCCCAATGCTAGAGTGATAGATTTTATTATACGCAAACTCTATGAGAGGTAAATGATCAACCCAATGTCATGACCCAAACCAGGGTCTGGCCGCGTCGGGTATCTCTAGTTCACCGAAGACCGACGACCACCCCCTTTTCGTAAACACATAGGACATAGCACACGTAGCAGGGACTGAGATCCAACCATATAACAAGATGGAAAGATAATAAACTCAAATATAACTAAGAGTGTCAAAATCAATACCCAATCCACAGTAATATCCATAAGGCCTCAACAAATCAGAGAACAATCTAAGTTGGGACATGCCCCCGACCCTGACAATAACAACGATAATGTTAATAAAAAGTCTGCAATTCTATGTTATGGAAGGAAACCGATGAGATGACCAAGTCTTTCAGAGATTGGAATCTCACCACTTCACCACAATCGACCGACGAATCGACCCGATCTACCTAACACTACCAGGAAATGTAGAATTGTCTTCAAACCCTACATCGTATGGGGATACAATATCTAGAGATGTTTCATGGGTTGAGCACTAGCATGTAACTCAAGGATAGGGGATAAAATAATGCCAAGTCAAATCCAATTCAAATCCATGTGAACGTCATCCTCGTATACATACATAAATAATATGTCGGGAAAGGGAACAAGGCTTATGATTAAGTAAAACTTTATCTTGGACTATGTAGCTTAACTATCATAAAAGGCACCCACGGGCTATATGGGTTCAGTTCCCCCTGCTGAAAGGGACTCAGTGTGTGCTAGTCGTACAAATCGGAGAAAAATCAAGGGAAAGCTAAAGCCATCAAGGCAACTAGACATCCCAAATTTTATATATCAAGTGTGACCCATACACATGGTCATCAAGATCAAACCACAAGTCGGAAAACATAACCCCCATTAAGCTCAATTTAAAATAATTTTCACATAAACCATTTATTAATCAAATAATCATCCGTTAAGGCACACCATGGGTATCGTCATACCTATACACTTTTAATCTTATTTCTATGCCATAACAATCACATTAACTTAGGGGAATACCTCGACTCCCTCTGTTCATTAAATCAAACATGGCCAACAAGGCCTTAAAAATCCCTTTTCATTATTTAACCATTTATGCAATACAACGTCATTAGTGAGTAATTCAAACCAACTGACAATTTTATAATTCAAAGCCAATTACATAGGTAGGTTGTGGGAACACAATTATTCAAAACCAATTCCAAGTTTAATACATCAATTTGGGGAAATACCTTGACCCCCATCCCAATTTTCACACCTATGCACCCCATTAGTTCAAAACATTAATTTCAAAGCATGAATAACTCATAAAAACCATGGGAAAAAACTTAAGGACCAAATATTTTAGAACCCCAACCATAGCAAAACCCACATTAAAATCCATACAATTGAACAATTTAAAACACATGTTTTTCATAAAATAAGAATTGGGGAAGAGAAACATGCCTGAAATACCACGATTTAGGGAGAGAAATCAACTCTTGAGCCCTTAGATGACCAACTTCTTAGAAACCCTAAGTATCTTGACCTTGAAGAATTTAAAAGTGTTTGAAAAAATGTTTTAAATGCTAAAGTATTAAAAATAACGTCTCAATGGTGTTTTATGATCGTGGGTATTAAGTGGGTAAAAAGGAAAATGTCCAAAATGCCCTCAATTAAAAAGTTGAAAATTATCGCCAGTGACTATGGGTAACTATATGACTCGTAAGGACTCACCACGGCTCATCACCGCAAATCGTAGTCTGGACAGCAGCTGATGGACCTTACTTTGGTGACCCTATGACTTGTTAAGAGATCTATGACTTGTAAGGTCCAAGTCATAGTCAAGACAGAATACTTTGGGCCTCAAACTGGTTTTACTACGGATGGGACTACTCAACTCATTTTGAGTCCTTAAGACTTATAACCTCTTAGTCATAGTCATAATAGAAACTCCAGGCATTCATACTGGTCTGGATACTAGTGGGTCCTTAAGACCAGTAATGACATGTAACAACTCGTTAGGAGAGTCATATTCTGGGTTATGAGTTTAAAAACTCAAAAAAAAATTGAGACCAAAAGCTGAGGTATTACATTCTCCCCCCCCCCCCCCCCCCCCCCAGTATCATTCATCCGTGAATGATAAGACAAGGCTTTCATTAGCATAAGTTAACACAAAGAACATGCATACTTACCTTTAACAAAGATATCAAGAAAATCATAATTTCCTTTAGTAAAGTCAGAAAACAAAGATTTTAAGAATTACATATACCTCAAACACGATTATTTGGAAGCGGGAAACAAGAATGGACATTTGGACTTAATGTCCTCTTCATCTTCCCAAGTAGCTTCTTCACATATTTGGTTCCTTCATAGAACCTTTACCGAAGCCACATCGTTCGCTCTCAATCGACAGACTTGCTAATCCAAAATCTCAATCAGAATTATCTCATAAGACGAGGAATCCAAGAAACCAACACTTACCAAAAAAATGACCAAGGAGGGATCACCACGCACTTTTTCAACATCGACACATAGAATACCAGATGGATAGAACCCAAACTGGAAGGCAATTATAACTCATACGCCACATTGCCCACTCACCTCAAAATACGATATAGACTAACATAACTGGGGTTTAGTTTCCCCTTCTTCCCAAATGCACCACTCCCTTCATAGGAGACACCTTCAAGAACACCAAATCATCCACATCAAACTCCAAATCCCTTTACCTTACATCTGCATAGGACTTTTGGAAACTTTAGGCGGTCTTAAGCCTATCCCGATTCACCTTCACCTTTTCCATAACCTGGTGAACCAAGTCGGGACCATACAACCTATTCTCACTACCTCAAACCACCGAATAAGAGACCTACACCTCTTACCATACAAAACCTCAAAATGAGCTATCTCAATACTGGAGTGATAACTATTATTACAAGCAAATTCTTTAAGAGGAAAATGGTCAATCTAACTACCACCAAATACTATCACACAAGACCTTAGATTATACTCTATGGTCTTAATCGTCCTCTCCACCTATCCATCCCTCTGAGGGTATAAATTGGTGCTTAGGTTTACCTTATTTCCCAAGCCTCTCTGAAAGAAATACCAAAAGTGAGATGAGAACTGAGTACCTCGATCGGATATGATGGAAATTGGAGCACCATGCAACTTTATGATCTCCTGAATGAAAAGCTTAGCGTAATCCTCCGCTAAATAGTTAGTCCTTACTAGCAAGAAATAGGCAGACTTGGTCATCCTATCTACAATGACCCAAATCAAATCAAACTAATAGTAAGACCATAGAAGTCCAATAATGTAATCCATGTTAATCACTTCCCATTTCCACACATGCAACTCAATTTCTTAAGATAAACTACCAGGCTTTAAGTGCTCAACCTTCACCTGTTGACACACCAAGCACTTAGCAACAAATTGGCCACATCCTTCTTCATGTTATTCCACCAATAAATCTTTTTCAAATCATGGTACATCTTCGTCGAACCAGGATAAACAACGTACCTCAATTCATGAGCCTGGGATAAAATCCTCCCTCTCAGCCCATCAACATTGGGAACACACAGTATGCCTTGGTACCTCAAGATACCATCACCACCAATCTCAAAAGTTATCACCTTCTAGTGACCTACATCACCCTTGATCTGCATTAAGATAGGATCCAATACCCGTTTCTCCTTCACCTCTACACCAAAAGATGACTTCACTATCCCTTGCATAATCGCACCACTATCCCTAGAGTCCAACAGATAAACTCCAAGGTTAGCCAAATGGTGAATATCCTTCACCAACCCTCACTTTTCCTCATCAACATGAGACAAGATTCCCATAGGTAACCTACTAAGAGCATCACCAACCATGTTAGCTTTACCTTGATGATAATGATGACTCATGTTGTAGTCCTTAAGTAACTCAAGCGATTTCTTCTTCGTGAGATTCAACTGTTACTGGGTGAAAACATACTACAAACTATTATGGTCTAAGAAGATGTCGACATGAACCCCATAAAAATAGTGACGCCAAATCTTAAAAGCAAAGACCACAATAAATAATTCCAAATCATGAGTCGGATAGTTCTTCTCATATATCTTTAACTGCCTAGAATAATATGCAACGACTTTGCCATGATATATCAACACACAACCCAGTCCCACTCAGGACGTATCAAAATAAACAACAAAACCATCAGTACTCTCGGGTAGAGTCAAAATCGAAGATGAAGCCAACTTATTCTTCAACTTCTTAAAACTACCCTCACACGCATCAGACCATATAAACTTTACCTTTTTTTAAGTCAACTTTTTCAATGGGGTAGCAATAGAAGAGAAACTTTTATGCCTTTAATGATAATTGGCTAAACCCCAGAAACTCTGAATATTGATTGGAGTCGTGGGTCTAGGCCACTTCTTAACAACCGTAACTTTTTGTTGATCCACCATGATTTCCTCACTAAGAACAACATGACCCAAATAGATCACAACATTCAACCAGAACTCACACTTTGAGAACTTCGCATACAATTGCTAATCCTTAAGGGTCTGCAACACTATGCGAAGGTGATCCACAAGATCAGCCTCACTCTTGGAATACACCAAAATATTATCAATAAATACAATTACGAACAAATCCAAGAAATGACAAAATACCTGATTCATAAGATCAATAAATTTCTCTGAGGCATTAGTCAATCCAAAAGACATGACCAAAAACTCATAATAGCCATACCGAGTACGAAAATCACTCCTAGGGATATCCACCTCCCTAACCTTCAGTTGATGGTAACCCGACCAAAGATCAATCTTAGAAAAATACTTAGCACCTTGATGAAATTCAAAGAGATCATCAATCCTAGGAAGTGGATACTTATTCTTCATGGTCACCCTATTTAATTAGGGGTAATCTGTACATATTCGAAGGGACCCATCCTTATTATGTACAAAGAGAACTGGAGCATCCTAGGGACAAACACTAGGGAAGATTAAACCCTTATCTATGAGATCTTTCAACTACTCCTTAAGTTCTTTCAACTCAACTGAAGCCATTCTATAAGGAGAGATACAGATAAGATGAGTGTCTGAAAGAAGGTCAATCCCAAAATCAATTTCCCTATCAAGAGGAACACCGGGAATATTATCAGGAAATACCTTGGAAAACTCACAGACCAAAGAGATAGATTGTAAGAAAGGACCTTTGGATCTAGAATCCATAACATGCACTAAATTGTAGCGATAACCCTTGGAAATCAACCTCCGGTCTCTAAGATATGAAATGAACCTTCTCTTAGGCACTAAGTAACTCCTTTTCTATTCGATCAAGGGTTCACTTGGGAATTGAAAATTGACCCTTCAGATCTGACAATCAAGAGAGGCATAGCATGAGTACAACTAGTCCATCCCCACGATCACATTAAAGTCTTGAATATCCAACTTAATTAAATCCTCAAAGGTATCCCTACACAGACTGATACCACACAACCTTTATAGACTCTTCTAGACATAATAAAGTCACCCACCGAGGTAGACATAGAAAAGGGTTCAGGAATACACTCAGAAACAAAACCAAATTGAATAGCCACATAAGGGGTCACATAAGAAAAATTAGACCCAGGATTAAACAAATAATATACATCATGAGAGAAAAGTTTTGGCATACTAGTAACAATATCAGGAGATACCTCAGAATCTTGATGGGTCACAAGATCATATAGATGATTCTGACTAGTGCCAAAGCCAAAAGTAGCACCCTTTGGTGCAGGAGCTGAAAAAGCAGCAATCGAGACCTTATTAACCCCCGTAGCAACTTCGCCTGAAGAATAGTTCCTCTGAAAGTGGCCAGGTTAGATACATCTGAAATATTTATTCCTGCTCTCGTCACAAAATCCATGGTGCAACTGTCTATAAATACTACAAGGAGGATGTGATAGAGTTGACTAGGCCCCACTTACCTAAGATTGGGCACTGCAGGCCTTAAATCCATTATTGCTCTAAACACAGCGGTTACCAAACAACTTATGATATGGGACACTAATCATAAAATAAGAAACAAAATTCCCCCACTTCTTATTAGACCACTGTCTGCCATCTCTACCACTATTCTGCTGGCCACCACCATTCTCAAAATACTAGGATATTTTAATTTGCCTCTTCCCTAATTCGGCTTATTTCTTATTTTCATCTTTTACCTGTTGCATATACACCAAGCCTAGAGATAACATATCACTGTTTAGCAGGGCGGCCTTACACTCTAACACCAAATATTGAGATAAGCCCCAAAAAAACTTTCTAATCTTAGCTCTTATACTAGAAACTAGTTTAGAATCATAGTAGGATAGCTGATGAAACTTTAAGGCATACTCCCTTACAGACATCTTACCATTTTTTAAATTCATGAACTCCTCAGCCTTTGTCTCTCTCAAATCTTAAGGAAAAAGGTGATCAAGAAAAGTATAAGAGAAATCCTCCCATAAAGCCAACTCTGCCTCATCTCTCTTAGACTGGTCCCACTCCTCATACCACTAATACGCCACATTCTTCAGCTGGTATGCAACGAATTCCATACCCTTAGAGTTATAAGCATGTATTACACAAAAAATCTTCTCCATCTCATCTATAAACCCTTAAGGATCTTCCTCCACCTTAGAGCCAGTAAAGGTCAGAGGATTCCCCCTCATAAACTGGCCAACCCTGGTAAACTCAGAAGAACTCATAATAGTACTAGCAAGATCAAGCTGACGTGAATGAGATGTCACCAACTAGGTCAACAAATGAATAGAATAGCAAAACTCAATATTATTAATATCTCCTGAAGGCAACCAAGCAGGAGTACAATTAGTGGGAGAAGGATCAGTAGGGATTGGTGGAACTCTACTACGGCAATCAGAAGCAGCGACCCTAGACCAGGCCTGAGCTCCATAAATAGGATGAGCCCTATCCATATTGTCCTCAAGCAGGACAGAGTAGTTTCCATGAACATCAGATCTTTCGGGATGTATGATCTAAAGAGTGAACAAATGGGAATTAGAGAATATTTTAACACTCTAGACTCTCAGCCCGAAAGTAGATTACAAGAAAGGGAAATATTCTTAAATGCCTCATAGCCTCTCCCTTATAAGTGTGGTGCGTTGCACACCCATAAAAGAGACTCTACTTGACACGACTTTGTGGACACCCAATGACGCCAAACCTAGGCTCTGATACAAAATTTGTCACAACCCTAACCATGGCCTGGCTATGATGGGTATCTCAAGTCCACCGAGGACCAGAGACCACCCCCTTTACCTAATCACACAGAAAATAGCACACCTAGTAGCGACTGAATCCAAACATATAACAAGATGAAAGAATAATAAACTCAAAGACAACTAAGAGTGTCAACATCAATACCTAATCCACAATAATATTCACAAAACCTTAACAAATTTGAGAATAATCTAAGCTGGGATAAGCCCCCGACCCTGAACCTAACAATGACAATGACAATGATAATGTTAATAAGAATTCTTCAATTCTATGTTTTGGAAGGAAATTAATAATGACCAAGTCTTTCGGAGAATAAAAGCTCACCACTTTACCACAAATTATTGATGAACTGAGCCTATCAACCTAACACTGTGTAGAAAAAATAGAATTACCTTCGAACCTAACATCGCATGGGATACAATGTCCAGACATGGTTAGTGGTTTGAGCACTAGTATGTAACATAGGGATAAGGGATAAAATAATATCAATTCAAATACAATTCAAATCCATATGAACATCATCATCATATACATCCATAAATAATATGTCGGGAAAGGGAACAAGGCTTAGCATGAAGTATAATTTTATCCTGGACTATGTATCTTAACCATCATAAAAGGCACCCACGGGCTATATGGGTTTAGCTCTCTCCACTAAAAGGGCCTAGTGTGTGTTTGACACACGAACTAAAGAAATATTAAGGGAAATCAAAAGTCATCAAGGCAACTAGCCATCCCAAATTATATATATCAAGTATGACCCATGCACACAGTCATCAAGGCCAAACCTTATATCGACAAACTTGAGTTTTCAATATAAGTCATCTGAGACCCACACCTTCATGGCTTTGCTACATAACCCATATTAAGCCTAATTTAAATTAAGTTTTACGTAATGTCATGACTTGAACCAGGGCCTGGCGTCATGGGTATCTCAAGTCCCACGTGGACCACAGATTACCCCCTGCACCTAACTAAGTAAACACAATATTCTCGATGTAAGATAAATTCCAAACATATAACAAAATAGATTAAAGAATAATTAATACTTCTATGATCAACAACCAACACCGGACAACACCACCTAAGTCCACAGTAATCTGATAGATCCTTCTAGACATGAACCAAAACTATTTATCAATAAAGTATCGGGACATATCCCTGCCTATAGCCAAAATAAGTTTAAACATTCTAAAACATAAAAGACCAAAACATGAAATATAGTCTTCCGATGTATGGAAGCTCTCCACTTCAATGTCAACTCACGAGTTGATCCTGAATCCTAATCACTAAGCAGGAGAAGTAGAAGTATAGTCAGTCCCTATATCGCGCAGAGATACAACGTCTAAAGATGGTTAGCAATTGGAGTGCTAGTATATAGCTTTCCTAAACACCAACCCAAAAGGATCAAATTCAATCTCATAATGCAATAGTTCAAGAATAGTTAAATTCTCATATTTCTCATAACTAAAAACAATTTCACAATATGGGGTTGGGATTATAACCACTTCAAAAGTTTTAAGTTTGGGAAATCACAATACCTTTGTTTATTACCATACCATGCACCCTAAGTTCAAAACCATAGTCAAGAGATGAGTAATGCACAATAAAACCATAAGAAAATAATTAATTGACCATTCATATCAAAACAGTCAATTATGTCAAAACCCTTACTTTTAAGCACGTAAATAATCATGTACTTTAATGTAACAGAGATATTAAGTTTAAGGGTAGAGTCACATGCCTGAAATATCAAGTTTCAGAAGAGAATTTAACTCTAGAACCCTTGGATGACCAACTTGATGAACCCCTAGCTTAACTTACTTGAGGGAATTTAGAGAGCCTTTGGTGTGTTTGAGAAGTTACTTAGATTTGTTTTTTGAGTGCTAATGACACCCTAAAAGGGTTATAAAGTGTGGATTTCAATTTGGTTAAGAGGGGAAATGTCTAAAATATCCTTAACTTAAAAGCTGAAAAGTATCGTCATTAACTAAGGGTCAACTGTTGACTTGTACCCACTCCTTAGGACTCGTCACCACGAGTCATAACTAAGACAGAACCACCAAGGAACTGTACACTACTGACCTTACAAATCTTGATGGTACCTTATGACTCTTAGAGTCCAGTCGTAGTCAACACAGAACCCAAATTGGGGCATACACTGGACACCCTATGATTTACACCTATGACTCATAACAAATCCTTACAGCTCTTAGTGAGACACTCATGCACAGATAAGAATCTAGATACAAACTTACTAATTTGGTTATGACTTGTCCCAATGACCTATCAAGACACCCTATGACTAATAGGCCAAGTCGTAGTCAAGGCAAAGAGTGCAAAATTTCAGGAATTTTCAAGAACCAAAAACCAGGGGCGTTACATATAACCCATTTATTAACCAAAGATTCAACCATTAAAGAACACCATGGGTATTGTCATACCCTTTCACTTGCAAGCTTATCTCTATGCCATAACAATTATATTAACTTGGGGGAATGCGTCGACCCTCTTTGTTCATTAAATCAAACATAGAAAACAAGGCCTTCAAAATTCATTTTCATTGTTTAACCATTTATGAATGCAATATCATTAATGAGTAAGTCTCACGAAGTGATAATTTCATAATTCAAAGCCAATTGCACAATTGAGCTGAGGGAACATAATTATTCAAAACTAATTCCAAGTTTAAAACATCAGTTTGGGGGAATACCTTGACTCCTATTCCAATTCCTATACCCATGCACACAATTAGTTTAAAACATCAATTTCAAAGCATGAGTAACTCATAAAACACATGGGAAAACAATTTAAGGATCAAACATTCCAGAACTCTCAACTATATCAAAACTCATATTCAAATCCATACAATTGAACCATTTAAAACATATGTTTTTCATAAAATAAGAATTGGGGAAGAGTAACATGCCTGAAATATCAATATTTATGGAGAAAAATCAACCCTTAAGCACTACTAAAAAAGGCCAAAAAGCGACGCAAAAAAAGCGATGAGAAAAGCGACACTGTCCATCTCTTTTTTAATTTAATTTTAATTTTTAATTATTTTTTATTAAAATCGACGGCCAACGTTTTAATATCCATCACTTTTTTTGCGGATTATTGTGCCAACTAATTAACAAATAATTTATAATTTTTTTTATAAATGCGATGAAGTGCATCATAATTTATTTAAAAATAATAATAATAATAAATTTTTTGAAAAGTGACGTATTCCGTTGATTTATAAATTTGATTTTTATTTTTTTATTAAAAGCGATGCACAACGTCACTATAATTTTTATTTTTTAAAATATTAATTCTAGAAAAGTGACGCCATCCATCGCAATTTGTAATTATTTTTAATTTTTCTTTTTTTTTTTTACAAAAAGCGACAGATAGCGTCTCTTTTGTTAAAATTAAATAAAAATTAATTTTTTAAAAAGCAACGTTGGCCATCGATATTTGATATTTTTAATTCAATAATAAATAAATAATTTTTATATTTTAAAAAATAAATTAAATATATAAATTTTTAAAAAGTGATGGCCAACATCGACATTTAGTCAAGCTTTCAGTCCACCCATATTAGGGCAACAGACCTATTTTTCTCCTTTTCTCTCTCTCTTCCTCCCTACCTCTCTTTCTCTTTTCTAATCAGTCAAAATTAGGACAACTCTTTTATTCCTAAGCTTAGCAATCCCCGTCAATATAGGGGAAAATGTAAGGCTACTGTGCTAATTTATTCCTCTTTATGTATGATTTTGGATGAATAATTTTATTTGCATTATTATTAAGATCTGGCTCCAATGATGTCTATCTTGTGTTTCCCATCGGAAAAAAAGAGTTTGTTTATGCATGTTCCAAAGTAATGAATCTCATTCCATTAATTGTTTTTACTTCACTATTTTGTATGTTGCTGGTATTGTTAATGAGTTTGGTCCTGAAAGTACTGTTGTCATGTCATGTATTTTAAGTATTAATTTAAAAACACTAGTTCATCAAGCGACATTTAGCGTTAATATTTGGATTGGCTGGTATGGCAGTATAAGATAGTGAGCGTCAAACACTTATCAATAAGAAAAACTATCTTTAGTGTTGGGTTGTATGTCTGATGGAATAAAAGGTGGAGGAAATGGAAGATACGGTGTCTAGGTAAAGAATGAGGCCTAATACTGTTGTTTGGTTCAAAATTCACGCTCTTGAAAAGGTAACTAATAATTTATTCTAAGTTTATAACTTATTTGGCTGCCATTTTAATTTTTAAGAATTTGGGTAAGGTCTTATTGCATTACTGTTACTGCATATGTTAGGAAGATTGTGTGTTGTAAATCTGTACCTTTTCCATACCTAACGTTGAAGGGTTAATACTTAAAATTCAAAGTTGTGTGAGGTTGTTAATTTGTAACTATCTCTTCTTCGAATTTTAAGTCTTTGTTGCAAAGGAAGGGACATTAAAAAGGGAGAAACAAAAAAAAGATCTTAAGGGAACTATTGAAATTATGGAGATAATCGATTGAATATTAGTGACTTTATAATCTTTATAACATCTATGGTGCACAACAACGGGTACATGCCATACTTATTTGATGAGATTTAAGTCCAAATATTGGTGACTTTATAATCTTTAGTTAAGAATAAGAAAAGAGTCTGCATAATATTTTCACTTATGAATCATGTTAATGATTTTTGCTTATTTCATTTTAAAATTCCATTTTTAGTTGAATCCCAAAGATTATTCTTCAAAGAATGACCTTATTGAAAGTTATGTTGACAGAAAGCCTGGTTGAAGAACAGAGATAATTTGTTGTTGTGATTGCATTAAACGATCGCTTGCCTCTTTCAGTTCAAATTATGCCAAACAAAGGTAAGTTTATTTCTCTCTATTTTCTTATAGTGAAGTCTTTATATGTAATGTAATGGTGAAATTATTTGTTGTAGAAGGCTTTTAAATCCATAGATTTTATGATGATTATATGGTGTGAGAGGTACATGTGATGCCTCTACCTATTAGCTTTATTAAATTTATTGAATTATCTGAATTATATTACAATTGAGAATGTGAACTAGTGATTAGAAAATGGTTAAATATAGTCACTTGAAATGTGAAGTTATGATTTGAAAATGATTAAGTGTAGTTACTTGAAATTGTGAACTTGACTTGAAAATGGTTAATTAAATGCGTACTTGAAATTGTGAACTTGTGACTTGAAAATATTTTAGTGTAGCTACTTGAAATGTGATGTTAGTAACTGTAAAATGGTTAAGTGTAGATACTTGAAATGTGAAGTTAATGACTTGAAAATGCTTAAGTATAGCTACTTGAAATGTGAAGTTAAGGACTTAAAAATGCTTAAGTGTAGCTACTTGAAATATGAAGTTAACGACTTGAAAATGCTTAAGTGTAGTTACTTGAAAGTGTGATCTTATGACTTGAATATGGTTAAGTGTAACAACTTGAAATATGAAGTTAATGACTTGAAAATGCTTAAGTGTAGTTACTTGAAATTGTGACCTTGTGACTTGAAAATGTTTAAGTGTAGTTACTTGAAATTGTGAACTTGTGACTTGAAAATGGTTAAGTGTAGCTACTTGAAATGTGAA